>NW_027464794.1:0-7500 GCF_043290135.1 Rhipicephalus microplus
TACGGCACGATATCGGCGTCTTTCGACGTGCCCGCCGGCGACCGTCGCACGAGTACGGTAAACCGCGTCAGCCCGGGCGGAGTTCGGGACGCCGATGCGAAAGTGGAGAACGCCGCTCGGATCTTCGCCGTTTTTGGAGGAGTGAGTGGCGGCACTCCGGAGAAGCCAAGGAGCGCCAATTAGCGCACGATATCGGCGTCTTTCGACGCGCTCGCCGGCGACCGTCGCACGAGTAGGGCAAACCGCGTCTGCCGGGGCGGGGTTTACGACGCCGACGCAAAAGTGGGAACCGCCGCTCGGATGTTGGCCGTTTTTGGCAGAGTGAGTGCTGGCACTCCGGCGACGCGAAAGAGCGCGAATGCGCCCACGAAAGTGGCGTATTTGGACGTGCGTGACGGCGACCGCTGCAGGAGTACGAAAAACCACGTCAGCCGGGGCGAGCGACACACGGCGGTCTGGGTGCTTATCGCTGCTATTATAGGGGCACCCCGGCAGACGCAGAAAAAAAAAAAAAAATTTTCGACCTTCTTTTTTGCTGGTCGAGCTCGGGTAACCCAGGTCGCAATGGGAGCCGCGCACGAAAGCGGCGTCGCGAGACGCGTTCGCGGTCGCTAGTCGCACGAGCTCGGCAACCGCGTCAGCCGGCGCGGAGTTCGGGATGCCGACGGCTAAGTGGGTACCGCTGCTCGGATGTTCGCCGTTTTTGGCCGAGTGAGTGCTGGCACTCCGGTGAAGCCAAGGAGCGCCAATTCGTGCACGATATCGGCGTCTTTCGACGTGCCCGCCGGCCACCGCCGCACGAGTACGGCAAACCGCGTCTGCCGGGGCGGGGTTCGCGACGCGTACGCAATAGTGGGAACCGTCGCTCGGATGTTCGTCGTCTTTGGCCGAGCGAGTGCTGGCACTCCGGCGAAGCGAAACGGGGCCGATTCGGGCACGATATCGGCGTATTTCGACGTGCTCGCCGGCGACCGTCGCACGAGTACGGCAAAGCGCGTCTGCCGGGGCGAGGTTTGCGACGCCGACGAAAAAGTGGGAAGCGCCGCTCGGATCTTCGCCGTTTTTGCAGGAGTGAGTGGCGGCCCTCCTGCGAGACCAAGAAGCATCGACTCGCGCACGATATCGGTGTCTTTCGACGTGCCCGCCGGCCACCGCCGCACGAGTACGGCAAACCGCGTATGCCGGGGCGGGGTTGGCGACGCCGACGCAAAAGTGGGAACCGCCACTAGGATGTTCGCCGTTTTTGGCAGAGTGAGTGCTGGCACTCCGGCGAAGCGAAAGAGCGCGAATGCGCCCACGAAAGTGGCGTGTTTGGACGTGCTTGACGACGACCACCGCAGGAAAACGAAAAACCACGTCAGCCGGGGCGAGCGACCCATGGCGGTCTGGGTGCTTATCGCTGCTATTATAGGGGCACCCCGGCAGACGCAAAAAAAAAAAAAAATTTTTTTCGACATTCTTTTTTGCTCGTCGACCTCGGGTGACCCAGGTCGCAGTGGGAGCCGCGCACGAAAGCGGCGTCGCGAGACGGCTTCGCGGTCGCTAGTCGCACGAGCTCGGCAACCGCGTCTGCCGGGGCGGAGTTCGGGACGCCGACGGCTAAGTGGGAACCGCCGCTCGGATGTTCGCCGTTTGTGGCCGAGTGAGTGCTGGCACTCCGGCGAAGCCAAACGGGGCCGATTCCGGCACGATATCGGCGTCTTTCTACGTGCTCGCCGGCGACCGTCGCACGAGTACGGCAAAGTGCGTCTGCCGGGGCGGGGTTTGCGACGCGTACGCAATAGTGAGAACCGTCGCTCGGATGTTCGTCGTCTTTCGCCGAGCCAGTGCTGGCAATCCGGCGAAGCCGAACGGAGCCGATTCGGGCACGATATCGGCGTCTTTCCACGTGCTCGCCGGCGACCGTCGCACGAGTACGGTAAACCGCGTCAGCCGGGGCGGAGTTCGGGACGCCGATGCGAAAGTGGGAAGCGCCGCTCGGATCTTCGCCGTTTTTGGAGGAGTCAGTGGCGGCACTCCGGTGAAGCCAAGGTGCGCCAATTCGCGCACGATATCGGCGTCTTTCGACGTGCCCGCCGGCCACCGTCGCACGAGTACGGCAAACCTCGTCTGCCGGGGCGGGGTTTGCGACGCCGACGCAAAAGTGGGAACCGCCGCTCGGATGTTCGCCGTTTTTGGCAGAGTGAGTGCTGGCACTCCGGCGAAGCGAAAGAGCGCGAATGCGCCCACGAAAGTGGCGTGTTTGGACGTGCTTGACGACGACCACCGCAGGAAAACGAAAAACCACGTCAGCCGGGGCGAGCGACCCATGGCGGTCTGGGTGCTTATCGCTGCTATTATAGGGGCACCCCGGCAGACGCAAAAAAAAAAAAAAATTTTTTTCGACATTCTTTTTTGCTCGTCGACCTCGGGTGACCCAGGTCGCAGTGGGAGCCGCGCACGAAAGCGGCGTCGCGAGACGGCTTCGCGGTCGCTAGTCGCACGAGCTCGGCAACCGCGTCTGCCGGGGCGGAGTTCGGGACGCCGACGGCTAAGTGGGAACCGCCGCTCGGATGTTCGCCGTTTGTGGCCGAGTGAGTGCTGGCACTCCGGCGAAGCCAAACGGGGCCGATTCCGGCACGATATCGGCGTCTTTCTACGTGCTCGCCGGCGACCGTCGCACGAGTACGGCAAAGTGCGTCTGCCGGGGCGGGGTTTGCGACGCGTACGCAATAGTGAGAACCGTCGCTCGGATGTTCGTCGTCTTTCGCCGAGCCAGTGCTGGCACTCCGGCGAAGCCGAACGGAGCCGATTCGGGCACGATATCGGCGTCTTTCCACGTGCTCGCCGGCGACCGTCGCACGAGTACGGTAAACCGCGTCAGCCGGGGCGGAGTTCGGGACGCCGATGCGAAAGTGGGAAGCGCCGCTCGGATCTTCGCCGTTTTTGGAGGAGTCAGTGGCGGCACTCCGGTGAAGCCAAGGTGCGCCAATTCGCGCACGATATCGGCGTCTTTCGACGTGCCCGCCGGCCACCGTCGCACGAGTACGGCAAACCTCGTCTGCCGGGGCGGGGTTTGCGACGCCGACGCAAAAGTGGGAACCGCCGCTCGGATGTTCGCCGTTTTTGGCAGAGTGAGTGCTGGCACTCCGGCGAAGCGAAAGAGCGTGAATGCGCCCACGAAAGTAGCGTATTTGGACGTGCTTGACGGCGACCGCCGCAGGAGTACGAAAAACCACGTCAGCCGGGGCGAGCGACCCACGGCGGTCTGGGTGCTTATCGCTGCTATTATAGGGGCACCCCGGCAGACGCAGAAAGAAAAAAAAAATGGGGACATGGCGTGCGTCACCGTGCGGCTTCGCAGCGTTGCCGAAGTCGCCGAGCCCTTCGACTGAGCCGAACGGCGGACAGGGAACGTTGGTCGGCCGTTCTAACCTGTCGGTGCCACGCCGAGACGTCGTTAAGGAAAACCGCGTCGTGGGCCTCTACGACGCCGTCGAGTCGTTGTACGTTTGGTGTCCAGCGTGTCGGCGGCGAGTAGCGGACACGTCGTTCACGACTTCGGTCTTTCGCAGTCGACGCGAACTTGCGGAGAGTCGTGGTGCCTCACGTTTTCGGCAGAAACCGCGGCGGAATTTTCCCGTGCGTGCGCGCACGACCTCGGTGCTGTGCCGTCAGCGTAGTGTTGCACAAACTCGTGGCCTACCCAAGGTGCGGTACGTTTGCGGCCGTATCCTCGGTGGGAATTTCGTGAGTAGGGTCGCAAATTCTACGACCTCGGCGGGTTTGAGAGCGACGTAGACTTGTGGCACGCTCAACATGCCACACGTTTCGGGGCACACCCGCGGTGAAATTTTCTCGAGTACGCTCGTATTAGGGCCCAAGGAGGTCTGGGTACTTATCGCTGCTATTATGTGGGGGTTCTCGTGAGCGGCGTACGCGAAAGCGACCGGGTGTCTGATATGCGGCGGGCTTCGGCCTCGTCAAGCGTGTCCTCGGGTCTGCTCCAGGGGAATCCACGGCAGTCGTCTGCAGCCTCATCCGCTTGATGCGTTAGGGGCTGGTTGTCGGACGGTGCCGTTTTACCACGATATCGAGGTGTGTTCCGTGTCGTCCTCGGGCGATTCAGATGCGAAAGCGCCGAAGACGCGGGCGTGACCCGTCGTCTGGCGGCTTTGCAGTCTCGGCTCCGTTGCTAGTTCCGGCCGGTCCACCGACAGTGCAGCGGGCTTGGGCAACCCGCACGGCGCGACCGAGTCGATGCAACGAAAAAGAGCGAGCATGAACGTGCTTCTTGCCGCACGGCTCCCACTCGTCTTTCGGGAAGGTTGTGCCGTAGCGAGCTCGAACGCCGTCATCTCGGAGTGCAAAATAAGCGTGTTGGGGCGCCTGAAGGTGGCCTCCGCCGCACACAGACTGCGTCCGGCCCGCCGAGGGCGAGGACGGACGCGCAGTCGAACGATTACCTGGTTGATCCTGCCAGTAATCATATGCTTGTCTCAAAGATTAAGCCATGCATGTCTAAGTACATGCCGAAATAAGGCGAAACCGCGAATGGCTCATTAAATCAGTTATGGTTCCTTAGATCGTTTCTTCCTACTTGGATAACTGTGGCAATTCTAGAGCTAATACATGCAGTGAGCCTGGAGCCCTTTGGGTAACGGGTGCTTTTATTAGACCAAGATCGATCGGGTTTCGGCCCGTATTGTGTGGTGACTCTGGATAACTTTGTGCTGATCGCATGGCCACGAGCCGGCGACGTTTCTTTCAAGTGTCTGCCTTATCAACTTTCGATGGTAGGTTACTTGCTTACCATGGTTGTTACGGGTAACGGAGAATCAGGGTTCGATTCCGGAGAGGGAGCCTGAGAAACGGCTACCACATCCAAGGAAGGCAGCAGGCGCGCAAATTACCCACTCCCGGCACGGGGAGGTAGTGACGAAAAATAACAATACGGGACTCTTTTGAGGCCCCGTAATTGAAATGAGTACACTCTAAATCCTTTAACGAGGATCAATTGGAGGGCAAGTCTGGTGCCAGCAGCCGCGGTAATTCCAGCTCCAATAGCGTATACTAAAGCTGCTGCGGTTAAAAAGCTCGTAGTTGGATCTCAGTTCCAGACGAGTAGTGCATCTACCCGATGCGACGGCTCGGACTGAACATCATGCCGGTTCTTTCTTGGTGCACTTCATTGTGTGCCTCGAGATGGCCGGTGCTTTTACTTTGAAAAAATTAGAGTGCTCAACGCAGGCGAGTCGCCTGAATAAACTTGCATGGAATAATAGAACAAGACCTCGTTTCTGTTCTGTTGGTTTTTGGAATACGAGGTAATGATTAAGAGGGACGGACGGGGGCATTCGTATTGCGGCGCTAGAGGTGAAATTCTTGGACCGTCGCAAGACGAACTACTGCGAAAGCATTTGCCAAGAATGTTTTCATTGATCAAGAACGAAAGTCAGAGGTTCGAAGGCGATCAGATACCGCCCTAGTTCTGACCATAAACGATGCCAACCAGCGATCCGCCTGAGTTACTCAAATGACTCGGCGGGCAGCTTCCGGGAAACCAAAGTATTTGGGTTCCGGGGGAAGTATGGTTGCAAAGCTGAAACTTAAAGGAATTGACGGAAGGGCACCACCAGGAGTGGAGCCTGCGGCTTAATTTGACTCAACACGGGAAAACTTACCCGGCCCGGACACTGGGAGGATTGACAGATTGAGAGCTCTTTCTTGATTCGGTGGATGGTGGTGCATGGCCGTTCTTAGTTGGTGGAGCGATTTGTCTGGTTAATTCCGATAACGAACGAGACTCTAGCCTATTAAATAGGTGCGGGGTTCCCAGCACCTTACAACCTTCTTAGAGGGACAAGCGGCTCCTAGCCGCACGAAACAGAGCAATAACAGGTCTGTGATGCCCTTAGATGTCCGGGGCCGCACGCGCGCTACACTGAAGGAAGCAGCGTGTCTTTATCCCTGTCTGAAAAGACTGGGTAACCCGTGGAACTTCTTTCGTGATTGGGATAGGGGCTTGCAATTGTTCCCCTTGAACGAGGAATTCCCAGTAAGCGCGAGTCATAAGCTCGCGTTGATTACGTCCCTGCCCTTTGTACACACCGCCCGTCGCTACTACCGATTGAATGATTTAGTGAGGTCTTCGGACCGATGTCCGGCGCGGCCTTTCGGTTGCGCCGGTCTGTTGGAAAGATGACCAAACTTGATCATTTAGAGGAAGTAAAAGTCGTAACAAGGTTTCCGTAGGTGAACCTGCGGAAGGATCATTAACGGATTGTGAAGGGTGAGCGCCTCAGCTGCGTCTGCGCCCGACACTTTCTGCCGCTGACCCCGTTTGGACGCGGGGTCGGCTTTTCCCCACGGGGCTGCCTGAATGTGGAGCGGCACCCCGTGACAAATTGTTGCGCCCAGCGGACGCCAACACCGCGACCTTGGACGGTCGGCCAGGTGGCGGACGCGGGTACAAACGGCGCAACGCACTCATAGGTCGGCTTTCGACCCGCCACTGCACCGTGGCTCGAAGCGCTCGAAATGCGCGACCCGACCGCTGCGGGACCGCCTAGTACTGTAAACAGGAGCGGCGGAGCGCGAACGGCGAGTCGTGGTTACGTCGGTAGAAGGCGAGGCTGCGCGTTCCCGAAACGCCAGCCGAGTGCCCTCCCGACCGTTCGAGCGTGCAAGAACGAGACCCGACAATCGCGCGGCGACTGCCAAGTACGAGAGGAACGGCACAAGCGTCGGCGGTCGGTCAAGGAACTGGCGATGTGACGGGTCCGCTGTGCACCAGTGCATACCGTCCCGCCGTCCGCGGCAAGCGCCTCCGCGTCCTCGGGTGACGGAGGCTGCCGGTCGGTTCTTGCAGGCGAGGGATCTCGCTGGCACCGGTTCGCGTTGACGCGCGGCCGGTCATGGCACGGCGATGCGACGGCCGAGGTGCGCAGTACTCGATGGAGGAACCGCACGCTCCGATGACCGTCCCGCCCTCCGCGGCGTATGCGTACCGACCGTAATGGTTGCAGCAGCGCCGGCCGGCTTTTGAATTCGCCACACGAAACACGGTGCGAGATCGCGGTTAGGGGAGCGTCGACGTTGCCAGGCGTTTTGCTTGCTGCCGAGGGAAAGGCGGCACGGCCACGTCGCGCTCGTCGCGATTAGCGGGTCTGCGCGCTTTGGGAAGGTGCCGCAACGACTTGCCGAAAGAGGAAGCACGGAAGAACGAGGGACTTGGACGTCCCGACAATTGAACGCACTTGCGGCCAGGCCCTTGCTGGCTTCGTTCTTCCGCCTCGAGTAGGCTCGTACGCGGCTCCGGCGCCGAAAGTGGTCCTTGGCACCGACTTCGGTGGACGTGGGAAGTGCCGCGCAAGTACGGCGCGCCTGGCTCCACCTGTTGGCTAAAGTAGGCAGCCGGATCGGCATTTTGGTGTGCGGTGGCAAACCGTGGATGCGAAAAAAGCTTGTGCGATTTCGTGGAACAAAAAGCGGGGGTCCCCCTTTTTATGCGGAGGAGAC
>NW_027464794.1:15000-27500 GCF_043290135.1 Rhipicephalus microplus
CCGGCTGACGCGGTTCCGACTTTGCACTTTTTGGCTCACCCCGGCTGGCGGCCCACTCACTCGATCGCCAGGTCTGTTTGCCCCGGTGGTTCCACCGCCAGGCTTAAGCGCGAACTTTTTTTGTTTGTTTTCTTTTGATTAAGCGCAAGCTTTTTCTTTGTTTTCTTTTGATTAAGCGCGGGCTTTTTTCTTTGTTTTTTTTGCATTCGCCCCGGCAGACGCGGTTTTTGCGCCGCCCCGGCTGACGCGGTTTTTGCCGCCCCGGCTGACGCAGTTCGGACTTAGCACTTTTCGGCTGTGCCTGGCTGGCGGCCCACTCACTCGATCGCCATGTCTGTTTGCCACAGTTTTCCCGGTGGTGCCGCACCCGGGCTCGCCCCGGCTGACGCGGTTTCGTGCCGCCCCGGCAGACGCGGTTTTCGCGCCGCCCCGGCTGACGCGGTTTCGTGCCGCCCCGGCAGACGCGGTTTTTTGCCGCCCCGGCTGACGCAGTTCGGACTTGGCACTTTTTGGCTGAGCCTTGCTGGCGGCCCACTCACTCGATCGCCATGTCTGTTTGCCACAGTTTTCCCGGTGGTGCCGCACCCGGGCTCGCCCCGGCAGACGCGTTTTTTTTTTCTTTCGCCCCGGCTGACGCAGTTTTCGCGCCGCCCCGGCAGACGCGGTTTTCGCGCCGCCCCGGCAGACGCGGTTTTTTGCGCCGCCCCGGCTGACGCAGTTCGGACTTGGCACTTTTTGGCTGAGCCTGGCTGGCGGCCCACTCACTCGATCGCCATGTCTGTTTGCCACAGTTTTCCCGGTGGTGCCGCACCCGGGCTCGCCCCGGCTGACGCAGTTTTCGCGCCGCCCCGGCTGACGCGGTTTCGTGCCGCCCCGGCAGACGCGGTTTTTTGCGCCGCCCCGGCTGACGCGGTTTTTTGCCGCCCCGGCTGACGCAGTTCGGACTTGGCACTTTTCGGCTGTGCCTGGCTGGCGGCCCACTCACTCGATCGCCATGTCTGTTTGCCACAGTTTTCCCGGTGGTGCCGCACCCGGGCTCGCCCCGGCAGACGCGTTTTTTTTTTTTCTTTCGCCCCGGCTGACGCAGTTTTCGCGCCGCCCCGGCTGACGCGGTTTCGTGCCGCCCCGGCAGACGCGGTTTTTTGCGCCGCCCCGGCTGACGCGGTTTTTGCCGCCCCGGCTGACGCAGTTCGGACTTAGCACTTTTTGGCTGAGCCTGGCTGGTGGCCCACTCACTCGATCGCCATGTCTGTTAGCCACAGTTTTCCCGGTGGTGCCGCACCCGGGCTCGCCCCGGCTGACGCAGTTTTCGCGCCGCCCCGGCTGACGCGGTTTCGTGCCGCCCCGGCAGACGCGGTTTTCGCGCCGCCCCGGCTGACGCGGTTTTTGCCGCCCCGGCTGACGCAGTTCGGACTTAGCACTTTTCGGCTGTGCCTGGCTGGCGGCCCACTCACTCGATCGCCATGTCTGTTTGCCACAGTTTTCCCGGTGGTGCCGCACCCGGGCTCGCCCCGGCTGACGCAGTTTTCGCGCCGCCCCGGCTGACGCGGTTTCGTGCCGCCCCGGCAGACGCGGTTTTCGCGCCGCCCCGGCTGACGCGGTTTCGTGCCGCCCCGGCAGACGCGGTTTTTTGCCGCCCCAGCTGACGCAGTTCGGACTTAGCACTTTTTGGCTG
This sequence comes from Rhipicephalus microplus, assembly GCF_043290135.1. Lineage (NCBI taxonomy): Eukaryota > Metazoa > Arthropoda > Arachnida > Ixodida > Ixodidae > Rhipicephalus > Rhipicephalus microplus. Next base: position 16,676 of record NW_027464794.1, read on the forward strand.
AGCCTTGCTGGCGGCCCACTCACTCGATCGCCATGTCTGTTTGCCACAGTTTTCCCGGTGGTGCCGCACCCGGGCTCGCCCCGGCAGACGCGTTTTTTTTTTTCTTTCGCCCCGGCTGACGCAGTTTTCGCGCCGCCCCGGCAGACGCGGTTTTCGCGCCGCCCCGGCAGACGCGGTTTTTTGCGCCGCCCCGGCTGACGCGGTTTTTTGCCGCCCCGGCTGACGCAGTTCGGACTTGGCACTTTTTGGCTGAGCCTGGCTGGCGGCCCACTCACTCGATCGCCATGTCTGTTTGCCACAGTTTTCCCGGTGGTGCCGCACCCGGGCTCGCCCCGGCTGACGCAGTTTTCGCGCCGCCCCGGCTGACGCGGTTTCGTGCCGCCCCGGCAGACGCGGTTTTTTGCGCCGCCCCGGCTGACGCGGTTTTTTGCCGCCCCGGCTGACACGGTTCGGACTTTGCACTTTTCGGCTGTGCCTGGCTGGCGGCCCACTCACTCGATCGCCATGTCTGTTTGCCACAGTTTTCCCGGTGGTGCCGCACCCGGGCTCGCCCCGGCAGACGCGTTTTTTTTTTTTTCTTTCGCCCCGGCTGACGCAGTTTTCGCGCCGCCCCGGCTGACGCGGTTTCGTGCCGCCCCGGCAGACGCGGTTTTTTGCGCCGCCCCGGCTGACGTGGTTTTTGCCGCCCCGGCTGACGCAGTTCGGACTTTGCACTTTTTGGCTGAGCCTGGCTGGCGGCCCACTCACTCGATCGCCATGTCTGTTTGCCACAGTTTTCCCGGTGGTGCCGCACCCGGGCTCGCCCCGGCAGACGCGTTTTTTTTTTTCCTTCGCCCCGGCAGACGTGGTTCCCCCCCCCCCCTCCGTCTTTCTTTTTGTTTTTTTTTTTCGCCGCGGCTGAAGTGGATTTTTCGGTGCCTCGACGCCCCGGTAGTCGCGGTTTTTCCGTTTCCGCACGGCCCCGGCTGACGCTGCTCGGTCACAGTCGCCTTTTGTGGTGATTGCAGACTTCTTGAGCGCGGGTGTTTTTTTTTTTTGTTGTTGTTGTTGTTTTATTACGCATTCGCTCCAGCAGACGCTGTTTAGACTTTTTGTTTCCTCTTTTATCCTGCGACGAGGTGACGAGGTTTATTCGGTGCCCCGCCGCCCCGGCTGAAGTGATTTTTCCTGTCCCGTGCCGCCCCGGCTGACGCGGTTGGGACTTCGCGTTTGTTCGGCCGCCACGGGTTTTGGCGCACTCGCTCGGTTGCTTGTTGTTGCCACTTGTTGCGAACCCAGGTTTCTTGAGCGAGCGCGGGCGTTTTTTCTTCCTTTCTTTCTTTGTTCTATGTGTTAGCGAATCGGCCTTTAATATCACACGAGGACTCACAACCAACAATTTTCAGTTTGAAGTGTAAAAAATCTGCAGGTGTTGACGTAACTGACTTGCCCCGTACCCTTGAGTACATCCATGAAGTTCTTCGTAGTACTACTAAATCGCATTATTCCAAGTGGAGAAATTCCCATAAACTTGCAAACCTCTACACGAAAATCGGTGCGCGTGATAAAGTTGAAAATTATCGTCCGATATCAAATGTGCCTTCTATAACACAAATTCTAGGAAAAAAAAAAAAAAAACACTTGTTCGCCGTTTTCTGCGCCGTGACTGGCAGCACTCCGGCGAAGCGAAACGGGGTCGATTCGAGCACGATATCGGCGTCTTTCGACGTGCTCGCCGGCGACCGTCGCACGAGTACGTCGCACGAGCGCGTCTGCCGGGGCGCCGTTTGCGAAGCCGACGCAAAAGTGGGAACCGCCGCTCGGATGATCGCCGCTTTCGGCAGAGTGAGTGTTGGCACTCCGGGGAAGCGAAACAGCGTGAATGCGCCCACGAAATCGGCGTATTTTGAAGTGCCCGCCGGCGACCGTCGCACGAGTACGGTAAACCGCGTCAGCCGGGGCGTAGTTCGGGACGCCGACGAAAAAGTGGGAAGCGCAACTCGGATCTTCGCCGTTTTTGCAGGAGTGAGTGGCGGCCCTCCTGCGAGACCAAGAAGCATCGATTCGTGCACGAATTCGGCGCCTTTCGACGTGATCGCCGGCGACCGTCGCTCGAGTAGGGCAAACCGCGTCTGCCGGGGCGGGCTTCGGGACGCCGATGCGAAAGTGGGAAACGCTGCTCGGATGTTCGCCGTTTTTGGCCGAGTGAGTGCTGGCACACGGGCGAAGCCAAACGGGGCCGATTACGGCACGATATCGGCGTCTTTCGACGTGCCCGCCGGCGACCGTCGCACGAGTACGGTAAACCGCGTCAGCCCGGGCGGAGTTCGGGACGCCGATGCGAAAGTGGAGAACGCCGCTCGGATCTTCGCCGTTTTTGGAGGAGTGAGTGGCGGCACTCCGGAGAAGCCAAGGAGCGCCAATTAGCGCACGATATCGGCGTCTTTCGACGCGCTCGCCGGCGACCGTCGCACGAGTAGGGCAAACCGCGTCTGCCGGGGCGGGGTTTACGACGCCGACGCAAAAGTGGGAACCGCCGCTCGGATGTTGGCCGTTTTTGGCAGAGTGAGTGCTGGCACTCCGGCGACGCGAAAGAGCGCGAATGCGCCCACGAAAGTGGCGTATTTGGACGTGCGTGACGGCGACCGCTGCAGGAGTACGAAAAACCACGTCAGCCGGGGCGAGCGACACACGGCGGTCTGGGTGCTTATCGCTGCTATTATAGGGGCACCCCGGCAGACGCAGAAAAAAAAAAAAAATTTTCGACCTTCTTTTTTGCTGGTCGAGCTCGGGTAACCCAGGTCGCAATGGGAGCCGCGCACGAAAGCGGCGTCGCGAGACGCGTTCGCGGTCGCTAGTCGCACGAGCTCGGCAACCGCGTCAGCCGGCGCGGAGTTCGGGATGCCGACGGCTAAGTGGGTACCGCTGCTCGGATGTTCGCCGTTTTTGGCCGAGTGAGTGCTGGCACTCCGGTGAAGCCAAGGAGCGCCAATTCGTGCACGATATCGGCGTCTTTCGACGTGCCCGCCGGCCACCGCCGCACGAGTACGGCAAACCGCGTCTGCCGGGGCGGGGTTCGCGACGCGTACGCAATAGTGGGAACCGTCGCTCGGATGTTCGTCGTCTTTGGCCGAGCGAGTGCTGGCACTCCGGCGAAGCGAAACGGGGCCGATTCGGGCACGATATCGGCGTATTTCGACGTGCTCGCCGGCGACCGTCGCACGAGTACGGCAAAGCGCGTCTGCCGGGGCGAGGTTTGCGACGCCGACGAAAAAGTGGGAAGCGCCGCTCGGATCTTCGCCGTTTTTGCAGGAGTGAGTGGCGGCCCTCCTGCGAGACCAAGAAGCATCGACTCGCGCACGATATCGGTGTCTTTCGACGTGCCCGCCGGCCACCGCCGCACGAGTACGGCAAACCGCGTATGCCGGGGCGGGGTTGGCGACGCCGACGCAAAAGTGGGAACCGCCACTAGGATGTTCGCCGTTTTTGGCAGAGTGAGTGCTGGCACTCCGGCGAAGCGAAAGAGCGCGAATGCGCCCACGAAAGTGGCGTGTTTGGACGTGCTTGACGACGACCACCGCAGGAAAACGAAAAACCACGTCAGCCGGGGCGAGCGACCCATGGCGGTCTGGGTGCTTATCGCTGCTATTATAGGGGCACCCCGGCAGACGCAAAAAAAAAAAAAAAATTTTTTTCGACATTCTTTTTTGCTCGTCGACCTCGGGTGACCCAGGTCGCAGTGGGAGCCGCGCACGAAAGCGGCGTCGCGAGACGGCTTCGCGGTCGCTAGTCGCACGAGCTCGGCAACCGCGTCTGCCGGGGCGGAGTTCGGGACGCCGACGGCTAAGTGGGAACCGCCGCTCGGATGTTCGCCGTTTGTGGCCGAGTGAGTGCTGGCACTCCGGCGAAGCCAAACGGGGCCGATTCCGGCACGATATCGGCGTCTTTCTACGTGCTCGCCGGCGACCGTCGCACGAGTACGGCAAAGTGCGTCTGCCGGGGCGGGGTTTGCGACGCGTACGCAATAGTGAGAACCGTCGCTCGGATGTTCGTCGTCTTTCGCCGAGCCAGTGCTGGCAATCCGGCGAAGCCGAACGGAGCCGATTCGGGCACGATATCGGCGTCTTTCCACGTGCTCGCCGGCGACCGTCGCACGAGTACGGTAAACCGCGTCAGCCGGGGCGGAGTTCGGGACGCCGATGCGAAAGTGGGAAGCGCCGCTCGGATCTTCGCCGTTTTTGGAGGAGTCAGTGGCGGCACTCCGGTGAAGCCAAGGTGCGCCAATTCGCGCACGATATCGGCGTCTTTCGACGTGCCCGCCGGCCACCGTCGCACGAGTACGGCAAACCTCGTCTGCCGGGGCGGGGTTTGCGACGCCGACGCAAAAGTGGGAACCGCCGCTCGGATGTTCGCCGTTTTTGGCAGAGTGAGTGCTGGCACTCCGGCGAAGCGAAAGAGCGCGAATGCGCCCACGAAAGTGGCGTGTTTGGACGTGCTTGACGACGACCACCGCAGGAAAACGAAAAACCACGTCAGCCGGGGCGAGCGACCCATGGCGGTCTGGGTGCTTATCGCTGCTATTATAGGGGCACCCCGGCAGACGCAAAAAAAAAAAAAAATTTTTTTCGACATTCTTTTTTGCTCGTCGACCTCGGGTGACCCAGGTCGCAGTGGGAGCCGCGCACGAAAGCGGCGTCGCGAGACGGCTTCGCGGTCGCTAGTCGCACGAGCTCGGCAACCGCGTCTGCCGGGGCGGAGTTCGGGACGCCGACGGCTAAGTGGGAACCGCCGCTCGGATGTTCGCCGTTTGTGGCCGAGTGAGTGCTGGCACTCCGGCGAAGCCAAACGGGGCCGATTCCGGCACGATATCGGCGTCTTTCTACGTGCTCGCCGGCGACCGTCGCACGAGTACGGCAAAGTGCGTCTGCCGGGGCGGGGTTTGCGACGCGTACGCAATAGTGAGAACCGTCGCTCGGATGTTCGTCGTCTTTCGCCGAGCCAGTGCTGGCACTCCGGCGAAGCCGAACGGAGCCGATTCGGGCACGATATCGGCGTCTTTCCACGTGCTCGCCGGCGACCGTCGCACGAGTACGGTAAACCGCGTCAGCCGGGGCGGAGTTCGGGACGCCGATGCGAAAGTGGGAAGCGCCGCTCGGATCTTCGCCGTTTTTGGAGGAGTCAGTGGCGGCACTCCGGTGAAGCCAAGGTGCGCCAATTCGCGCACGATATCGGCGTCTTTCGACGTGCCCGCCGGCCACCGTCGCACGAGTACGGCAAACCTCGTCTGCCGGGGCGGGGTTTGCGACGCCGACGCAAAAGTGGGAACCGCCGCTCGGATGTTCGCCGTTTTTGGCAGAGTGAGTGCTGGCACTCCGGCGAAGCGAAAGAGCGTGAATGCGCCCACGAAAGTAGCGTATTTGGACGTGCTTGACGGCGACCGCCGCAGGAGTACGAAAAACCACGTCAGCCGGGGCGAGCGACCCACGGCGGTCTGGGTGCTTATCGCTGCTATTATAGGGGCACCCCGGCAGACGCAGAAAGAAAAAAAAAAATGGGGACATGGCGTGCGTCACCGTGCGGCTTCGCAGCGTTGCCGAAGTCGCCGAGCCCTTCGACTGAGCCGAACGGCGGACAGGGAACGTTGGTCGGCCGTTCTAACCTGTCGGTGCCACGCCGAGACGTCGTTAAGGAAAACCGCGTCGTGGGCCTCTACGACGCCGTCGAGTCGTTGTACGTTTGGTGTCCAGCGTGTCGGCGGCGAGTAGCGGACACGTCGTTCACGACTTCGGTCTTTCGCAGTCGACGCGAACTTGCGGAGAGTCGTGGTGCCTCACGTTTTCGGCAGAAACCGCGGCGGAATTTTCCCGTGCGTGCGCGCACGACCTCGGTGCTGTGCCGTCAGCGTAGTGTTGCACAAACTCGTGGCCTACCCAAGGTGCGGTACGTTTGCGGCCGTATCCTCGGTGGGAATTTCGTGAGTAGGGTCGCAAATTCTACGACCTCGGCGGGTTTGAGAGCGACGTAGACTTGTGGCACGCTCAACATGCCACACGTTTCGGGGCACACCCGCGGTGAAATTTTCTCGAGTACGCTCGTATTAGGGCCCAAGGAGGTCTGGGTACTTATCGCTGCTATTATGTGGGGGTTCTCGTGAGCGGCGTACGCGAAAGCGACCGGGTGTCTGATATGCGGCGGGCTTCGGCCTCGTCAAGCGTGTCCTCGGGTCTGCTCCAGGGGAATCCACGGCAGTCGTCTGCAGCCTCATCCGCTTGATGCGTTAGGGGCTGGTTGTCGGACGGTGCCGTTTTACCACGATATCGAGGTGTGTTCCGTGTCGTCCTCGGGCGATTCAGATGCGAAAGCGCCGAAGACGCGGGCGTGACCCGTCGTCTGGCGGCTTTGCAGTCTCGGCTCCGTTGCTAGTTCCGGCCGGTCCACCGACAGTGCAGCGGGCTTGGGCAACCCGCACGGCGCGACCGAGTCGATGCAACGAAAAAGAGCGAGCATGAACGTGCTTCTTGCCGCACGGCTCCCACTCGTCTTTCGGGAAGGTTGTGCCGTAGCGAGCTCGAACGCCGTCATCTCGGAGTGCAAAATAAGCGTGTTGGGGCGCCTGAAGGTGGCCTCCGCCGCACACAGACTGCGTCCGGCCCGCCGAGGGCGAGGACGGACGCGCAGTCGAACGATTACCTGGTTGATCCTGCCAGTAATCATATGCTTGTCTCAAAGATTAAGCCATGCATGTCTAAGTACATGCCGAAATAAGGCGAAACCGCGAATGGCTCATTAAATCAGTTATGGTTCCTTAGATCGTTTCTTCCTACTTGGATAACTGTGGCAATTCTAGAGCTAATACATGCAGTGAGCCTGGAGCCCTTTGGGTAACGGGTGCTTTTATTAGACCAAGATCGATCGGGTTTCGGCCCGTATTGTGTGGTGACTCTGGATAACTTTGTGCTGATCGCATGGCCACGAGCCGGCGACGTTTCTTTCAAGTGTCTGCCTTATCAACTTTCGATGGTAGGTTACTTGCTTACCATGGTTGTTACGGGTAACGGAGAATCAGGGTTCGATTCCGGAGAGGGAGCCTGAGAAACGGCTACCACATCCAAGGAAGGCAGCAGGCGCGCAAATTACCCACTCCCGGCACGGGGAGGTAGTGACGAAAAATAACAATACGGGACTCTTTTGAGGCCCCGTAATTGAAATGAGTACACTCTAAATCCTTTAACGAGGATCAATTGGAGGGCAAGTCTGGTGCCAGCAGCCGCGGTAATTCCAGCTCCAATAGCGTATACTAAAGCTGCTGCGGTTAAAAAGCTCGTAGTTGGATCTCAGTTCCAGACGAGTAGTGCATCTACCCGATGCGACGGCTCGGACTGAACATCATGCCGGTTCTTTCTTGGTGCACTTCATTGTGTGCCTCGAGATGGCCGGTGCTTTTACTTTGAAAAAATTAGAGTGCTCAACGCAGGCGAGTCGCCTGAATAAACTTGCATGGAATAATAGAACAAGACCTCGTTTCTGTTCTGTTGGTTTTTGGAATACGAGGTAATGATTAAGAGGGACGGACGGGGGCATTCGTATTGCGGCGCTAGAGGTGAAATTCTTGGACCGTCGCAAGACGAACTACTGCGAAAGCATTTGCCAAGAATGTTTTCATTGATCAAGAACGAAAGTCAGAGGTTCGAAGGCGATCAGATACCGCCCTAGTTCTGACCATAAACGATGCCAACCAGCGATCCGCCTGAGTTACTCAAATGACTCGGCGGGCAGCTTCCGGGAAACCAAAGTATTTGGGTTCCGGGGGAAGTATGGTTGCAAAGCTGAAACTTAAAGGAATTGACGGAAGGGCACCACCAGGAGTGGAGCCTGCGGCTTAATTTGACTCAACACGGGAAAACTTACCCGGCCCGGACACTGGGAGGATTGACAGATTGAGAGCTCTTTCTTGATTCGGTGGATGGTGGTGCATGGCCGTTCTTAGTTGGTGGAGCGATTTGTCTGGTTAATTCCGATAACGAACGAGACTCTAGCCTATTAAATAGGTGCGGGGTTCCCAGCACCTTACAACCTTCTTAGAGGGACAAGCGGCTCCTAGCCGCACGAAACAGAGCAATAACAGGTCTGTGATGCCCTTAGATGTCCGGGGCCGCACGCGCGCTACACTGAAGGAAGCAGCGTGTCTTTATCCCTGTCTGAAAAGACTGGGTAACCCGTGGAACTTCTTTCGTGATTGGGATAGGGGCTTGCAATTGTTCCCCTTGAACGAGGAATTCCCAGTAAGCGCGAGTCATAAGCTCGCGTTGATTACGTCCCTGCCCTTTGTACACACCGCCCGTCGCTACTACCGATTGAATGATTTAGTGAGGTCTTCGGACCGATGTCCGGCGCGGCCTTTCGGTTGCGCCGGTCTGTTGGAAAGATGACCAAACTTGATCATTTAGAGGAAGTAAAAGTCGTAACAAGGTTTCCGTAGGTGAACCTGCGGAAGGATCATTAACGGATTGTGAAGGGTGAGCGCCTCAGCTGCGTCTGCGCCCGACACTTTCTGCCGCTGACCCCGTTTGGACGCGGGGTCGGCTTTTCCCCACGGGGCTGCCTGAATGTGGAGCGGCACCCCGTGACAAATTGTTGCGCCCAGCGGACGCCAACACCGCGACCTTGGACGGTCGGCCAGGTGGCGGACGCGGGTACAAACGGCGCAACGCACTCATAGGTCGGCTTTCGACCCGCCACTGCACCGTGGCTCGAAGCGCTCGAAATGCGCGACCCGACCGCTGCGGGACCGCCTAGTACTGTAAACAGGAGCGGCGGAGCGCGAACGGCGAGTCGTGGTTACGTCGGTAGAAGGCGAGGCTGCGCGTTCCCGAAACGCCAGCCGAGTGCCCTCCCGACCGTTCGAGCGTGCAAGAACGAGACCCGACAATCGCGCGGCGACTGCCAAGTACGAGAGGAACGGCACAAGCGTCGGCGGTCGGTCAAGGAACTGGCGATGTGACGGGTCCGCTGTGCACCAGTGCATACCGTCCCGCCGTCCGCGGCAAGCGCCTCCGCGTCCTCGGGTGACGGAGGCTGCCGGTCGGTTCTTGCAGGCGAGGGATCTCGCTGGCACCGGTTCGCGTTGACGCGCGGCCGGTCATGGCACGGCGATGCGACGGCCGAGGTGCGCAGTACTCGATGGAGGAACCGCACGCTCCGATGACCGTCCCGCCCTCCGCGGCGTATGCGTACCGACCGTAATGGTTGCAGCAGCGCCGGCCGGCTTTTGAATTCGCCACACGAAACACGGTGCGAGATCGCGGTTAGGGGAGCGTCGACGTTGCCAGGCGTTTTGCTTGCTGCCGAGGGAAAGGCGGCACGGCCACGTCGCGCTCGTCGCGATTAGCGGGTCTGCGCGCTTTGGGAAGGTGCCGCAACGACTTGCCGAAAGAGGAAGCACGGAAGAACGAGGGACTTGGACGTCCCGACAATTGAACGCACTTGCGGCCAGGCCCTTGCTGGCTTCGTTCTTCCGCCTCGAGTAGGCTCGTACGCGGCTCCGGCGCCGAAAGTGGTCCTTGGCACCGACTTCGGTGGACGTGGGAAGTGCCGCGCAAGTACGGCGCGCCTGGCTCCACCTGTTGGCTAAAGTAGGCAGCCGGATCGGCATTTTGGTGTGCGGTGGCAAACCGTGGATGCGAAAAAAGCTTGTGCGATTTCGTGGAACAAAAAGCGGGGGTCCCCCTTTTTATGCGGAGGAGACCGACCCGCCCGCCGTGGTGAACCGCGACGCCACGGTAAAAACGGGAGAGGCTTGTCGATGGGACCGTGCATCCCGCGCTCCACGGAGGCCGGGAGGCGGCCGCCCGAGGAAATGTGTAGCCGTCGAGGCCCGCATCTGCGTGCACTCTTATCCAAATGGGTGTACCGCAGGCATTTTCTGGTTAGGCGGGCCAATGAGAGCGAGCACACAACGATACCTACGGGTCCGGCTTGGAGAACCGGCTTCGACGCCTCCCGAGTATTTATAGAGGGGTGGACCACGAAAGCACTCGCAAGTAGCGGAAGCGAAACGCCGTCCGAAACACACCGTTTGCTCGATTTGCGGCAGCCGAAAAAGGCGCGGCAGAGTTTTGGAGTCCAAGCGTGCGCTGAAAAGCGCCCTTCTTGGCCACTGTTTGGCCGAGTGCCAGAAACGTTTGGTTTTGACTGTACGGAATTGAACAAACACTTTTTCACGACTCTAAGCGGTGGATCACTCGGTTCTCGGGTCGATGAAGAACGCAGCCAGCTGCGAGACTTGGTGTGAATTGCAGGACACACTGAGCACTGATTCTTTGAACGCACATTGCGGCCTTGGGTCTTCCCTTGGCTTCGTCTGTCTGAGGGTCGGATCACATATCAAGAGAGCCTTCGGCGCACAAGGGAACGTGAGCCGTCGACTCGTTTTGACCGCGTCGGCAACACGGACAGCACGCTGAACACCTCACAGCGAGCGCCAACAGCGGCCACTCAAGGGCGAGACGGTGGCGACCGTCGTGCCAGAGCCCAACCGAAACGGGGGCGACCGACTGCATTGAGGATGTGGCACCTCGTTGAGACCGCCGCAGGACTTCGAGTCGGAAGGAAGCCTGCAGGGAAAGTGCGGTCGAGGTTGCGTACTCCTCTCTGCGACCGGGCGCGCAAGAGCTGCGAGAGCCACGGACGCGCAACTTTAACGCACGGTAAACACGAGGAGCGAAAGCCGGCCAGCAAAGCTTCTCCAGCCGTGCGCAAAGTGCGCGAGATCGCAGCCTTGCGTTGCGCTTGTTGCCCTCGAAGTAAGCAGGGTGTCCCGTAGACCGGGCGCTCGAACACGCTGCGG
>NW_027464794.1:35000-50000 GCF_043290135.1 Rhipicephalus microplus
CGGCTGACGCGGTTTCGTGCCGCCCCGGCAGACGCGGTTTTTTGCGCCGCCCCGGCTGACGCGGTTTTTGCCGCCCCGGCTGACGCAGTTCGGACTTAGCACTTTTTGGCTGAGCCTGGCTGGTGGCCCACTCACTCGATCGCCATGTCTGTTAGCCACAGTTTTCCCGGTGGTGCCGCACCCGGGCTCGCCCCGGCTGACGCAGTTTTCGCGCCGCCCCGGCTGACGCGGTTTCGTGCCGCCCCGGCAGACGCGGTTTTCGCGCCGCCCCGGCTGACGCGGTTTTTGCCGCCCCGGCTGACGCAGTTCGGACTTAGCACTTTTCGGCTGTGCCTGGCTGGCGGCCCACTCACTCGATCGCCATGTCTGTTTGCCACAGTTTTCCCGGTGGTGCCGCACCCGGGCTCGCCCCGGCTGACGCAGTTTTCGCGCCGCCCCGGCTGACGCGGTTTCGTGCCGCCCCGGCAGACGCGGTTTTCGCGCCGCCCCGGCTGACGCGGTTTCGTGCCGCCCCGGCAGACGCGGTTTTTTGCCGCCCCAGCTGACGCAGTTCGGACTTAGCACTTTTTGGCTGAGCCTTGCTGGCGGCCCACTCACTCGATCGCCATGTCTGTTTGCCACAGTTTTCCCGGTGGTGCCGCACCCGGGCTCGCCCCGGCAGACGCGTTTTTTTTTTTCTTTCGCCCCGGCTGACGCAGTTTTCGCGCCGCCCCGGCAGACGCGGTTTTCGCGCCGCCCCGGCAGACGCGGTTTTTTGCGCCGCCCCGGCTGACGCGGTTTTTTGCCGCCCCGGCTGACGCAGTTCGGACTTGGCACTTTTTGGCTGAGCCTGGCTGGCGGCCCACTCACTCGATCGCCATGTCTGTTTGCCACAGTTTTCCCGGTGGTGCCGCACCCGGGCTCGCCCCGGCTGACGCAGTTTTCGCGCCGCCCCGGCTGACGCGGTTTCGTGCCGCCCCGGCAGACGCGGTTTTTTGCGCCGCCCCGGCTGACGCGGTTTTTTGCCGCCCCGGCTGACACGGTTCGGACTTTGCACTTTTCGGCTGTGCCTGGCTGGCGGCCCACTCACTCGATCGCCATGTCTGTTTGCCACAGTTTTCCCGGTGGTGCCGCACCCGGGCTCGCCCCGGCAGACGCGTTTTTTTTTTTTTTTCTTTCGCCCCGGCTGACGCAGTTTTCGCGCCGCCCCGGCTGACGCGGTTTCGTGCCGCCCCGGCAGACGCGGTTTTTTGCGCCGCCCCGGCTGACGTGGTTTTTGCCGCCCCGGCTGACGCAGTTCGGACTTTGCACTTTTTGGCTGAGCCTGGCTGGCGGCCCACTCACTCGATCGCCATGTCTGTTTGCCACAGTTTTCCCGGTGGTGCCGCACCCGGGCTCGCCCCGGCAGACGCGTTTTTTTTTTTTCCTTCGCCCCGGCAGACGTGGTTCCCCCCCCCCCTCCGTCTTTCTTTTTGTTTTTTTTTTTCGCCGCGGCTGAAGTGGATTTTTCGGTGCCTCGACGCCCCGGTAGTCGCGGTTTTTCCGTTTCCGCACGGCCCCGGCTGACGCTGCTCGGTCACAGTCGCCTTTTGTGGTGATTGCAGACTTCTTGAGCGCGGGTGTTTTTTTTTTTTGTTGTTGTTGTTGTTTTATTACGCATTCGCTCCAGCAGACGCTGTTTAGACTTTTTGTTTCCTCTTTTATCCTGCGACGAGGTGACGAGGTTTATTCGGTGCCCCGCCGCCCCGGCTGAAGTGATTTTTCCTGTCCCGTGCCGCCCCGGCTGACGCGGTTGGGACTTCGCGTTTGTTCGGCCGCCACGGGTTTTGGCGCACTCGCTCGGTTGCTTGTTGTTGCCACTTGTTGCGAACCCAGGTTTCTTGAGCGAGCGCGGGCGTTTTTTCTTCCTTTCTTTCTTTGTTCTATGTGTTAGCGAATCGGCCTTTAATATCACACGAGGACTCACAACCAACAATTTTCAGTTTGAAGTGTAAAAAATCTGCAGGTGTTGACGTAACTGACTTGCCCCGTACCCTTGAGTACATCCATGAAGTTCTCGTAGTACTACTAAATCGCATTATTCCAAGTGGAGAAATTCCCATAAACTTGCAAACCTCTACACGAAAATCGGTGCGCGTGATAAAGTTGAAAATTATCGTCCGATATCAAATGTGCCTTCTATAACACAAATTCTAGGAAAAAAAAAAAAAACACTTGTTCGCCGTTTTCTGCGCCGTGACTGGCAGCACTCCGGCGAAGCGAAACGGGGTCGATTCGAGCACGATATCGGCGTCTTTCGACGTGCTCGCCGGCGACCGTCGCACGAGTACGTCGCACGAGCGCGTCTGCCGGGGCGCCGTTTGCGAAGCCGACGCAAAAGTGGGAACCGCCGCTCGGATGATCGCCGCTTTCGGCAGAGTGAGTGTTGGCACTCCGGGGAAGCGAAACAGCGTGAATGCGCCCACGAAATCGGCGTATTTTGAAGTGCCCGCCGGCGACCGTCGCACGAGTACGGTAAACCGCGTCAGCCGGGGCGTAGTTCGGGACGCCGACGAAAAAGTGGGAAGCGCAACTCGGATCTTCGCCGTTTTTGCAGGAGTGAGTGGCGGCCCTCCTGCGAGACCAAGAAGCATCGATTCGTGCACGAATTCGGCGCCTTTCGACGTGATCGCCGGCGACCGTCGCTCGAGTAGGGCAAACCGCGTCTGCCGGGGCGGGCTTCGGGACGCCGATGCGAAAGTGGGAAACGCTGCTCGGATGTTCGCCGTTTTTGGCCGAGTGAGTGCTGGCACACGGGCGAAGCCAAACGGGGCCGATTACGGCACGATATCGGCGTCTTTCGACGTGCCCGCCGGCGACCGTCGCACGAGTACGGTAAACCGCGTCAGCCCGGGCGGAGTTCGGGACGCCGATGCGAAAGTGGAGAACGCCGCTCGGATCTTCGCCGTTTTTGGAGGAGTGAGTGGCGGCACTCCGGAGAAGCCAAGGAGCGCCAATTAGCGCACGATATCGGCGTCTTTCGACGCGCTCGCCGGCGACCGTCGCACGAGTAGGGCAAACCGCGTCTGCCGGGGCGGGGTTTACGACGCCGACGCAAAAGTGGGAACCGCCGCTCGGATGTTGGCCGTTTTTGGCAGAGTGAGTGCTGGCACTCCGGCGACGCGAAAGAGCGCGAATGCGCCCACGAAAGTGGCGTATTTGGACGTGCGTGACGGCGACCGCTGCAGGAGTACGAAAAACCACGTCAGCCGGGGCGAGCGACACACGGCGGTCTGGGTGCTTATCGCTGCTATTATAGGGGCACCCCGGCAGACGCAGAAAAAAAAAAAAAAATTTTCGACCTTCTTTTTTGCTGGTCGAGCTCGGGTAACCCAGGTCGCAATGGGAGCCGCGCACGAAAGCGGCGTCGCGAGACGCGTTCGCGGTCGCTAGTCGCACGAGCTCGGCAACCGCGTCAGCCAGCGCGGAGTTCGGGATGCCGACGGCTAAGTGGGTACCGCTGCTCGGATGTTCGCCGTTTTTGGCCGAGTGAGTGCTGGCACTCCGGTGAAGCCAAGGAGCGCCAATTCGTGCACGATATCGGCGTCTTTCGACGTGCCCGCCGGCCACCGCCGCACGAGTACGGCAAACCGCGTCTGCCGGGGCGGGGTTCGCGACGCGTACGCAATAGTGGGAACCGTCGCTCGGATGTTCGTCGTCTTTGGCCGAGCGAGTGCTGGCACTCCGGCGAAGCGAAACGGGGCCGATTCGGGCACGATATCGGCGTATTTCGACGTGCTCGCCGGCGACCGTCGCACGAGTACGGCAAAGCGCGTCTGCCGGGGCGAGGTTTGCGACGCCGACGAAAAAGTGGGAAGCGCCGCTCGGATCTTCGCCGTTTTTGCAGGAGTGAGTGGCGGCCCTCCTGCGAGACCAAGAAGCATCGACTCGCGCACGATATCGGTGTCTTTCGACGTGCCCGCCGGCCACCGCCGCACGAGTACGGCAAACCGCGTATGCCGGGGCGGGGTTGGCGACGCCGACGCAAAAGTGGGAACCGCCACTAGGATGTTCGCCGTTTTTGGCAGAGTGAGTGCTGGCACTCCGGCGAAGCGAAAGAGCGCGAATGCGCCCACGAAAGTGGCGTGTTTGGACGTGCTTGACGACGACCACCGCAGGAAAACGAAAAACCACGTCAGCCGGGGCGAGCGACCCATGGCGGTCTGGGTGCTTATCGCTGCTATTATAGGGGCACCCCGGCAGACGCAAAAAAAAAAAAAAAAATTTTTTTCGACATTCTTTTTTGCTCGTCGACCTCGGGTGACCCAGGTCGCAGTGGGAGCCGCGCACGAAAGCGGCGTCGCGAGACGGCTTCGCGGTCGCTAGTCGCACGAGCTCGGCAACCGCGTCTGCCGGGGCGGAGTTCGGGACGCCGACGGCTAAGTGGGAACCGCCGCTCGGATGTTCGCCGTTTGTGGCCGAGTGAGTGCTGGCACTCCGGCGAAGCCAAACGGGGCCGATTCCGGCACGATATCGGCGTCTTTCTACGTGCTCGCCGGCGACCGTCGCACGAGTACGGCAAAGTGCGTCTGCCGGGGCGGGGTTTGCGACGCGTACGCAATAGTGAGAACCGTCGCTCGGATGTTCGTCGTCTTTCGCCGAGCCAGTGCTGGCAATCCGGCGAAGCCGAACGGAGCCGATTCGGGCACGATATCGGCGTCTTTCCACGTGCTCGCCGGCGACCGTCGCACGAGTACGGTAAACCGCGTCAGCCGGGGCGGAGTTCGGGACGCCGATGCGAAAGTGGGAAGCGCCGCTCGGATCTTCGCCGTTTTTGGAGGAGTCAGTGGCGGCACTCCGGTGAAGCCAAGGTGCGCCAATTCGCGCACGATATCGGCGTCTTTCGACGTGCCCGCCGGCCACCGTCGCACGAGTACGGCAAACCTCGTCTGCCGGGGCGGGGTTTGCGACGCCGACGCAAAAGTGGGAACCGCCGCTCGGATGTTCGCCGTTTTTGGCAGAGTGAGTGCTGGCACTCCGGCGAAGCGAAAGAGCGCGAATGCGCCCACGAAAGTGGCGTGTTTGGACGTGCTTGACGACGACCACCGCAGGAAAACGAAAAACCACGTCAGCCGGGGCGAGCGACCCATGGCGGTCTGGGTGCTTATCGCTGCTATTATAGGGGCACCCCGGCAGACGCAAAAAAAAAAAAAATTTTTTTCGACATTCTTTTTTGCTCGTCGACCTCGGGTGACCCAGGTCGCAGTGGGAGCCGCGCACGAAAGCGGCGTCGCGAGACGGCTTCGCGGTCGCTAGTCGCACGAGCTCGGCAACCGCGTCTGCCGGGGCGGAGTTCGGGACGCCGACGGCTAAGTGGGAACCGCCGCTCGGATGTTCGCCGTTTGTGGCCGAGTGAGTGCTGGCACTCCGGCGAAGCCAAACGGGGCCGATTCCGGCACGATATCGGCGTCTTTCTACGTGCTCGCCGGCGACCGTCGCACGAGTACGGCAAAGTGCGTCTGCCGGGGCGGGGTTTGCGACGCGTACGCAATAGTGAGAACCGTCGCTCGGATGTTCGTCGTCTTTCGCCGAGCCAGTGCTGGCACTCCGGCGAAGCCGAACGGAGCCGATTCGGGCACGATATCGGCGTCTTTCCACGTGCCCGCCGGCGACCGTCGCACGAGTACGGTAAACCGCGTCAGCCCGGGCGGAGTTCGGGACGCCGATGCGAAAGTGGAGAACGCCGCTCGGATCTTCGCCGTTTTTGGAGGAGTGAGTGGCGGCACTCCGGAGAAGCCAAGGAGCGCCAATTAGCGCACGATATCGGCGTCTTTCGACGCGCTCGCCGGCGACCGTCGCACGAGTAGGGCAAACCGCGTCTGCCGGGGCGGGGTTTACGACGCCGACGCAAAAGTGGGAACCGCCGCTCGGATGTTGGCCGTTTTTGGCAGAGTGAGTGCTGGCACTCCGGCGACGCGAAAGAGCGCGAATGCGCCCACGAAAGTGGCGTATTTGGACGTGCGTGACGGCGACCGCTGCAGGAGTACGAAAAACCACGTCAGCCGGGGCGAGCGACACACGGCGGTCTGGGTGCTTATCGCTGCTATTATAGGGGCACCCCGGCAGACGCAGAAAAAAAAAAAAAAATTTTCGACCTTCTTTTTTGCTGGTCGAGCTCGGGTAACCCAGGTCGCAATGGGAGCCGCGCACGAAAGCGGCGTCGCGAGACGCGTTCGCGGTCGCTAGTCGCACGAGCTCGGCAACCGCGTCAGCCGGCGCGGAGTTCGGGATGCCGACGGCTAAGTGGGTACCGCTGCTCGGATGTTCGCCGTTTTTGGCCGAGTGAGTGCTGGCACTCCGGTGAAGCCAAGGAGCGCCAATTCGTGCACGATATCGGCGTCTTTCGACGTGCCCGCCGGCCACCGCCGCACGAGTACGGCAAACCGCGTCTGCCGGGGCGGGGTTCGCGACGCGTACGCAATAGTGGGAACCGTCGCTCGGATGTTCGTCGTCTTTGGCCGAGCGAGTGCTGGCACTCCGGCGAAGCGAAACGGGGCCGATTCGGGCACGATATCGGCGTATTTCGACGTGCTCGCCGGCGACCGTCGCACGAGTACGGCAAAGCGCGTCTGCCGGGGCGAGGTTTGCGACGCCGACGAAAAAGTGGGAAGCGCCGCTCGGATCTTCGCCGTTTTTGCAGGAGTGAGTGGCGGCCCTCCTGCGAGACCAAGAAGCATCGACTCGCGCACGATATCGGTGTCTTTCGACGTGCCCGCCGGCCACCGCCGCACGAGTACGGCAAACCGCGTATGCCGGGGCGGGGTTGGCGACGCCGACGCAAAAGTGGGAACCGCCACTAGGATGTTCGCCGTTTTTGGCAGAGTGAGTGCTGGCACTCCGGCGAAGCGAAAGAGCGCGAATGCGCCCACGAAAGTGGCGTGTTTGGACGTGCTTGACGACGACCACCGCAGGAAAACGAAAAACCACGTCAGCCGGGGCGAGCGACCCATGGCGGTCTGGGTGCTTATCGCTGCTATTATAGGGGCACCCCGGCAGACGCAAAAAAAAAAAAAAAAATTTTTTTCGACATTCTTTTTTGCTCGTCGACCTCGGGTGACCCAGGTCGCAGTGGGAGCCGCGCACGAAAGCGGCGTCGCGAGACGGCTTCGCGGTCGCTAGTCGCACGAGCTCGGCAACCGCGTCTGCCGGGGCGGAGTTCGGGACGCCGACGGCTAAGTGGGAACCGCCGCTCGGATGTTCGCCGTTTGTGGCCGAGTGAGTGCTGGCACTCCGGCGAAGCCAAACGGGGCCGATTCCGGCACGATATCGGCGTCTTTCTACGTGCTCGCCGGCGACCGTCGCACGAGTACGGCAAAGTGCGTCTGCCGGGGCGGGGTTTGCGACGCGTACGCAATAGTGAGAACCGTCGCTCGGATGTTCGTCGTCTTTCGCCGAGCCAGTGCTGGCAATCCGGCGAAGCCGAACGGAGCCGATTCGGGCACGATATCGGCGTCTTTCCACGTGCTCGCCGGCGACCGTCGCACGAGTACGGTAAACCGCGTCAGCCGGGGCGGAGTTCGGGACGCCGATGCGAAAGTGGGAAGCGCCGCTCGGATCTTCGCCGTTTTTGGAGGAGTCAGTGGCGGCACTCCGGTGAAGCCAAGGTGCGCCAATTCGCGCACGATATCGGCGTCTTTCGACGTGCCCGCCGGCCACCGTCGCACGAGTACGGCAAACCTCGTCTGCCGGGGCGGGGTTTGCGACGCCGACGCAAAAGTGGGAACCGCCGCTCGGATGTTCGCCGTTTTTGGCAGAGTGAGTGCTGGCACTCCGGCGAAGCGAAAGAGCGCGAATGCGCCCACGAAAGTGGCGTGTTTGGACGTGCTTGACGACGACCACCGCAGGAAAACGAAAAACCACGTCAGCCGGGGCGAGCGACCCATGGCGGTCTGGGTGCTTATCGCTGCTATTATAGGGGCACCCCGGCAGACGCAAAAAAAAAAAAAAATTTTTTTCGACATTCTTTTTTGCTCGTCGACCTCGGGTGACCCAGGTCGCAGTGGGAGCCGCGCACGAAAGCGGCGTCGCGAGACGGCTTCGCGGTCGCTAGTCGCACGAGCTCGGCAACCGCGTCTGCCGGGGCGGAGTTCGGGACGCCGACGGCTAAGTGGGAACCGCCGCTCGGATGTTCGCCGTTTGTGGCCGAGTGAGTGCTGGCACTCCGGCGAAGCCAAACGGGGCCGATTCCGGCACGATATCGGCGTCTTTCTACGTGCTCGCCGGCGACCGTCGCACGAGTACGGCAAAGTGCGTCTGCCGGGGCGGGGTTTGCGACGCGTACGCAATAGTGAGAACCGTCGCTCGGATGTTCGTCGTCTTTCGCCGAGCCAGTGCTGGCACTCCGGCGAAGCCGAACGGAGCCGATTCGGGCACGATATCGGCGTCTTTCCACGTGCTCGCCGGCGACCGTCGCACGAGTACGGTAAACCGCGTCAGCCGGGGCGGAGTTCGGGACGCCGATGCGAAAGTGGGAAGCGCCGCTCGGATCTTCGCCGTTTTTGGAGGAGTCAGTGGCGGCACTCCGGTGAAGCCAAGGTGCGCCAATTCGCGCACGATATCGGCGTCTTTCGACGTGCCCGCCGGCCACCGTCGCACGAGTACGGCAAACCTCGTCTGCCGGGGCGGGGTTTGCGACGCCGACGCAAAAGTGGGAACCGCCGCTCGGATGTTCGCCGTTTTTGGCAGAGTGAGTGCTGGCACTCCGGCGAAGCGAAAGAGCGTGAATGCGCCCACGAAAGTAGCGTATTTGGACGTGCTTGACGGCGACCGCCGCAGGAGTACGAAAAACCACGTCAGCCGGGGCGAGCGACCCACGGCGGTCTGGGTGCTTATCGCTGCTATTATAGGGGCACCCCGGCAGACGCAGAAAGAAAAAAAAAATGGGGACATGGCGTGCGTCACCGTGCGGCTTCGCAGCGTTGCCGAAGTCGCCGAGCCCTTCGACTGAGCCGAACGGCGGACAGGGAACGTTGGTCGGCCGTTCTAACCTGTCGGTGCCACGCCGAGACGTCGTTAAGGAAAACCGCGTCGTGGGCCTCTACGACGCCGTCGAGTCGTTGTACGTTTGGTGTCCAGCGTGTCGGCGGCGAGTAGCGGACACGTCGTTCACGACTTCGGTCTTTCGCAGTCGACGCGAACTTGCGGAGAGTCGTGGTGCCTCACGTTTTCGGCAGAAACCGCGGCGGAATTTTCCCGTGCGTGCGCGCACGACCTCGGTGCTGTGCCGTCAGCGTAGTGTTGCACAAACTCGTGGCCTACCCAAGGTGCGGTACGTTTGCGGCCGTATCCTCGGTGGGAATTTCGTGAGTAGGGTCGCAAATTCTACGACCTCGGCGGGTTTGAGAGCGACGTAGACTTGTGGCACGCTCAACATGCCACACGTTTCGGGGCACACCCGCGGTGAAATTTTCTCGAGTACGCTCGTATTAGGGCCCAAGGAGGTCTGGGTACTTATCGCTGCTATTATGTGGGGGTTCTCGTGAGCGGCGTACGCGAAAGCGACCGGGTGTCTGATATGCGGCGGGCTTCGGCCTCGTCAAGCGTGTCCTCGGGTCTGCTCCAGGGGAATCCACGGCAGTCGTCTGCAGCCTCATCCGCTTGATGCGTTAGGGGCTGGTTGTCGGACGGTGCCGTTTTACCACGATATCGAGGTGTGTTCCGTGTCGTCCTCGGGCGATTCAGATGCGAAAGCGCCGAAGACGCGGGCGTGACCCGTCGTCTGGCGGCTTTGCAGTCTCGGCTCCGTTGCTAGTTCCGGCCGGTCCACCGACAGTGCAGCGGGCTTGGGCAACCCGCACGGCGCGACCGAGTCGATGCAACGAAAAAGAGCGAGCATGAACGTGCTTCTTGCCGCACGGCTCCCACTCGTCTTTCGGGAAGGTTGTGCCGTAGCGAGCTCGAACGCCGTCATCTCGGAGTGCAAAATAAGCGTGTTGGGGCGCCTGAAGGTGGCCTCCGCCGCACACAGACTGCGTCCGGCCCGCCGAGGGCGAGGACGGACGCGCAGTCGAACGATTACCTGGTTGATCCTGCCAGTAATCATATGCTTGTCTCAAAGATTAAGCCATGCATGTCTAAGTACATGCCGAAATAAGGCGAAACCGCGAATGGCTCATTAAATCAGTTATGGTTCCTTAGATCGTTTCTTCCTACTTGGATAACTGTGGCAATTCTAGAGCTAATACATGCAGTGAGCCTGGAGCCCTTTGGGTAACGGGTGCTTTTATTAGACCAAGATCGATCGGGTTTCGGCCCGTATTGTGTGGTGACTCTGGATAACTTTGTGCTGATCGCATGGCCACGAGCCGGCGACGTTTCTTTCAAGTGTCTGCCTTATCAACTTTCGATGGTAGGTTACTTGCTTACCATGGTTGTTACGGGTAACGGAGAATCAGGGTTCGATTCCGGAGAGGGAGCCTGAGAAACGGCTACCACATCCAAGGAAGGCAGCAGGCGCGCAAATTACCCACTCCCGGCACGGGGAGGTAGTGACGAAAAATAACAATACGGGACTCTTTTGAGGCCCCGTAATTGAAATGAGTACACTCTAAATCCTTTAACGAGGATCAATTGGAGGGCAAGTCTGGTGCCAGCAGCCGCGGTAATTCCAGCTCCAATAGCGTATACTAAAGCTGCTGCGGTTAAAAAGCTCGTAGTTGGATCTCAGTTCCAGACGAGCAGTGCATCTACCCGATGCGACGGCTCGGACTGAACATCATGCCGGTTCTTTCTTGGTGCACTTCATTGTGTGCCTCGAGATGGCCGGTGCTTTTACTTTGAAAAAATTAGAGTGCTCAACGCAGGCGAGTCGCCTGAATAAACTTGCATGGAATAATAGAACAAGACCTCGTTTCTGTTCTGTTGGTTTTTGGAATACGAGGTAATGATTAAGAGGGACGGACGGGGGCATTCGTATTGCGGCGCTAGAGGTGAAATTCTTGGACCGTCGCAAGACGAACTACTGCGAAAGCATTTGCCAAGAATGTTTTCATTGATCAAGAACGAAAGTCAGAGGTTCGAAGGCGATCAGATACCGCCCTAGTTCTGACCATAAACGATGCCAACCAGCGATCCGCCTGAGTTACTCAAATGACTCGGCGGGCAGCTTCCGGGAAACCAAAGTATTTGGGTTCCGGGGGAAGTATGGTTGCAAAGCTGAAACTTAAAGGAATTGACGGAAGGGCACCACCAGGAGTGGAGCCTGCGGCTTAATTTGACTCAACACGGGAAAACTTACCCGGCCCGGACACTGGGAGGATTGACAGATTGAGAGCTCTTTCTTGATTCGGTGGATGGTGGTGCATGGCCGTTCTTAGTTGGTGGAGCGATTTGTCTGGTTAATTCCGATAACGAACGAGACTCTAGCCTATTAAATAGGTGCGGGGTTCCCAGCACCTTACAACCTTCTTAGAGGGACAAGCGGCTCCTAGCCGCACGAAACAGAGCAATAACAGGTCTGTGATGCCCTTAGATGTCCGGGGCCGCACGCGCGCTACACTGAAGGAAGCAGCGTGTCTTTATCCCTGTCTGAAAAGACTGGGTAACCCGTGGAACTTCTTTCGTGATTGGGATAGGGGCTTGCAATTGTTCCCCTTGAACGAGGAATTCCCAGTAAGCGCGAGTCATAAGCTCGCGTTGATTACGTCCCTGCCCTTTGTACACACCGCCCGTCGCTACTACCGATTGAATGATTTAGTGAGGTCTTCGGACCGATGTCCGGCGCGGCCTTTCGGTTGCGCCGGTCTGTTGGAAAGATGACCAAACTTGATCATTTAGAGGAAGTAAAAGTCGTAACAAGGTTTCCGTAGGTGAACCTGCGGAAGGATCATTAACGGATTGTGAAGGGTGAGCGCCTCAGCTGCGTCTGCGCCCGACACTTTCTGCCGCTGACCCCGTTTGGACGCGGGGTCGGCTTTTCCCCACGGGGCTGCCTGAATGTGGAGCGGCACCCCGTGACAAATTGTTGCGCCCAGCGGACGCCAACACCGCGACCTTGGACGGTCGGCCAGGTGGCGGACGCGGGTACAAACGGCGCAACGCACTCATAGGTCGGCTTTCGACCCGCCACTGCACCGTGGCTCGAAGCGCTCGAAATGCGCGACCCGACCGCTGCGGGACCGCCTAGTACTGTAAACAGGAGCGGCGGAGCGCGAACGGCGAGTCGTGGTTACGTCGGTAGAAGGCGAGGCTGCGCGTTCCCGAAACGCCAGCCGAGTGCCCTCCCGACCGTTCGAGCGTGCAAGAACGAGACCCGACAATCGCGCGGCGACTGCCAAGTACGAGAGGAACGGCACAAGCGTCGGCGGTCGGTCAAGGAACTGGCGATGTGACGGGTCCGCTGTGCACCAGTGCATACCGTCCCGCCGTCCGCGGCAAGCGCCTCCGCGTCCTCGGGTGACGGAGGCTGCCGGTCGGTTCTTGCAGGCGAGGGATCTCGCTGGCACCGGTTCGCGTTGACGCGCGGCCGGTCATGGCACGGCGATGCGACGGCCGAGGTGCGCAGTACTCGATGGAGGAACCGCACGCTCCGATGACCGTCCCGCCCTCCGCGGCGTATGCGTACCGACCGTAATGGTTGCAGCAGCGCCGGCCGGCTTTTGAATTCGCCACACGAAACACGGTGCGAGATCGCGGTTAGGGGAGCGTCGACGTTGCCAGGCGTTTTGCTTGCTGCCGAGGGAAAGGCGGCACGGCCACGTCGCGCTCGTCGCGATTAGCGGGTCTGCGCGCTTTGGGAAGGTGCCGCAACGACTTGCCGAAAGAGGAAGCACGGAAGAACGAGGGACTTGGACGTCCCGACAATTGAACGCACTTGCGGCCAGGCCCTTGCTGGCTTCGTTCTTCCGCCTCGAGTAGGCTCGTACGCGGCTCCGGCGCCGAAAGTGGTCCTTGGCACCGACTTCGGTGGACGTGGGAAGTGCCGCGCAAGTACGGCGCGCCTGGCTCCACCTGTTGGCTAAAGTAGGCAGCCGGATCGGCATTTTGGTGTGCGGTGGCAAACCGTGGATGCGAAAAAAGCTTGTGCGATTTCGTGGAACAAAAAGCGGGGGTCCCCCTTTTTATGCGGAGGAGACCGACCCGCCCGCCGTGGTGAACCGCGACGCCACGGTAAAAACGGGAGAGGCTTGTCGATGGGACCGTGCATCCCGCGCTCCACGGAGGCCGGGAGGCGGCCGCCCGAGGAAATGTGTAGCCGTCGAGGCCCGCATCTGCGTGCACTCTTATCCAAATGGGTGTACCGCAGGCATTTTCTGGTTAGGCGGGCCAATGAGAGCGAGCACACAACGATACCTACGGGTCCGGCTTGGAGAACCGGCTTCGACGCCTCCCGAGTATTTATAGAGGGGTGGACCACGAAAGCACTCGCAAGTAGCGGAAGCGAAACGCCGTCCGAAACACACCGTTTGCTCGATTTGCGGCAGCCGAAAAAGGCGCGGCAGAGTTTTGGAGTCCAAGCGTGCGCTGAAAAGCGCCCTTCTTGGCCACTGTTTGGCCGAGTGCCAGAAACGTTTGGTTTTGACTGTACGGAATTGAACAAACACTTTTTCACGACTCTAAGCGGTGGATCACTCGGTTCTCGGGTCGATGAAGAACGCAGCCAGCTGCGAGACTTGGTGTGAATTGCAGGACACACTGAGCACTGATTCTTTGAACGCACATTGCGGCCTTGGGTCTTCCCTTGGCTTCGTCTGTCTGAGGGTCGGATCACATATCAAGAGAGCCTTCGGCGCACAAGGGAACGTGAGCCGTCGACTCGTTTTGACCGCGTCGGCAACACGGACAGCACGCTGAACACCTCACAGCGAGCGCCAACAGCGGCCACTCAAGGGCGAGACGGTGGCGACCGTCGTGCCAGAGCCCAACCGAAACGGGGGCGACCGACTGCATTGAGGATGTGGCACCTCGTTGAGACCGCCGCAGGACTTCGAGTCGGAAGGAAGCCTGCAGGGAAAGTGCGGTCGAGGTTGCGTACTCCTCTCTGCGACCGGGCGCGCAAGAGCTGCGAGAGCCACGGACGCGCAACTTTAACGCACGGTAAACACGAGGAGCGAAAGCCGGCCAGCAAAGCTTCTCCAGCCGTGCGCAAAGTGCGCGAGATCGCAGCCTTGCGTTGCGCTTGTTGCCCTCGAAGTAAGCAGGGTGTCCCGTAGACCGGGCGCTCGAACACGCTGCGGGGCCGTGCCTCCTCCAGGCTTTGCCGCGCGAACAGGGAACGTTCGCGCGCAAAGCGCAGGGAGGTGAGGAGGCTGCGCCCGACGTTTGCGGTTCGCTGCGTACGCGGTTGATGCGGAGAGCACGGCGCGACGACTTGCCGCGAAGCGGAAAAAGTCTCCCGCACGAGTTGGCGAAACGTTGGCGAAGCTTAAGGCGTTCTCGTCGTAGTCCGCCGTCGGTCTAAGTGCTTCGCAGTTCCCGTCCCGTTCAAAAAACTGGGCCACTCCAGTTGGGGCGGGGGCGACGCTACACGAGACGATGCCTCTCGCCAGGCTGCGTGGCTGCCCTTGCGGCGGCGGCGACTGGCCTCGGCGGTGTTTGGGCTTTCGACACGGTCGTTTATCACGCAACTGCTCGGACGACGCACGCGCGCAGCGGAATGCCGCTTGCCAGCCTTGTGAAGATGTGACCCTGTACAGGGTTGCGGGCGCACTTGGTAGGGCGTCGTACTCGGTTCGCGATGGGTTTACGAACGTGTCCCGTCACTTCCACGTCACACCGGTTGTGCGCCGCACGCGTGCAGCGGGGAAGCCGATTGCCAGCCTTGTGAAGAAGTGGCCCTGTACAGGGTTGCGGGCGCACTTGGTAGGGCGAGCGCACGCGGTCGTGCAGGAAGTTGATGGAAGCGAATGTATCCGCTGTCGACCTCAGATCAGGCGAGACAACCCGCTGAATTTAAGCATATCACTAAGCGGAGGAAAAGAAACCAACAGGGATTCCCCGAGTAGCTGCGAGCGAAACGGGACCGAGCCCAGCACCGAATCCCCC
>NW_027464794.1:55000-70000 GCF_043290135.1 Rhipicephalus microplus
GATGCACACTGCTGTTCGTGTGGAACAAACGTGACTACCGTGCTGTACGGTGGAGTTCTGTGCGCAAAAGCGGCGGGTGTGTTTCTAAGCACCACAGCGTTGTGTCAAAAAAGAGGTGCCTGAGAGAAACGCATGCGACTGCCGTGCTTTGCGGCATAGCACCGTGCGCAAAAACGGTGCGCATGCAAGAGGTGTCAGAGCTAGCGAACTTTTGCCACGAGCAACAGGTCACTAAAAGCCTATAGATGACGGTGTTGGAGGAAAAGAAAAATATCGAGAAAGCACTGCGGTGTGCCGTGCGTAGGGACGGGCGCGCGTGCCACATGCCGCCGAAATATGGGTGTCGGAGAAAACAGAGTGCCGCGCGTAACGAGGGGCGCGCGTGTTACAGAGAGATATGCCCAAACGCATGAAAGTGTACGCAGGTGTCCTAAGGCAGTTTTTTTTTTTTTCCTCATTTTGATGTCGCCCCGGCTGACGTGGTTTTCGTTTTTCCGTGCCGCCCCGGCTGACGCGGTTTTCGTTTTTCCGTGCCGCCCCGGCTGACGCAGTTTTTGCGCCGCCCCGGCTGACGCGGTTTTCGCGCCGCCCCGGCTGACGCGGTTCCGACTTTGCACTTTTTGGCTCACCCCGGCTGGCGGCCCACTCACTCGATCGCCAGGTCTGTTTGCCCCGGTGGTTCCACCGCCAGGCTTAAGCGCGAACTTTTTTTGTTTGTTTTCTTTTGATTAAGCGCAAGCTTTTTTCTTTGTTTTCTTTTGATTAAGCGCGGGCTTTTTTCTTTGTTTTTTTTGCATTCGCCCCGGCAGACGCGGTTTTTGCGCCGCCCCGGCTGACGCGGTTTTTGCCGCCCCGGCTGACGCAGTTCGGACTTAGCACTTTTCGGCTGTGCCTGGCTGGCGGCCCACTCACTCGATCGCCATGTCTGTTTGCCACAGTTTTCCCGGTGGTGCCGCACCCGGGCTCGCCCCGGCTGACGCGGTTTCGTGCCGCCCCGGCAGACGCGGTTTTCGCGCCGCCCCGGCTGACGCGGTTTCGTGCCGCCCCGGCAGACGCGGTTTTTTGCCGCCCCGGCTGACGCAGTTCGGACTTGGCACTTTTTGGCTGAGCCTTGCTGGCGGCCCACTCACTCGATCGCCATGTCTGTTTGCCACAGTTTTCCCGGTGGTGCCGCACCCGGGCTCGCCCCGGCAGACGCGTTTTTTTTTTCTTTCGCCCCGGCTGACGCAGTTTTCGCGCCGCCCCGGCAGACGCGGTTTTCGCGCCGCCCCGGCAGACGCGGTTTTTTGCGCCGCCCCGGCTGACGCAGTTCGGACTTGGCACTTTTTGGCTGAGCCTGGCTGGCGGCCCACTCACTCGATCGCCATGTCTGTTTGCCACAGTTTTCCCGGTGGTGCCGCACCCGGGCTCGCCCCGGCTGACGCAGTTTTCGCGCCGCCCCGGCTGACGCGGTTTCGTGCCGCCCCGGCAGACGCGGTTTTTTGCGCCGCCCCGGCTGACGCGGTTTTTTGCCGCCCCGGCTGACGCAGTTCGGACTTGGCACTTTTCGGCTGTGCCTGGCTGGCGGCCCACTCACTCGATCGCCATGTCTGTTTGCCACAGTTTTCCCGGTGGTGCCGCACCCGGGCTCGCCCCGGCAGACGCGTTTTTTTTTTTTCTTTCGCCCCGGCTGACGCAGTTTTCGCGCCGCCCCGGCTGACGCGGTTTCGTGCCGCCCCGGCAGACGCGGTTTTTTGCGCCGCCCCGGCTGACGCGGTTTTTGCCGCCCCGGCTGACGCAGTTCGGACTTAGCACTTTTTGGCTGAGCCTGGCTGGTGGCCCACTCACTCGATCGCCATGTCTGTTAGCCACAGTTTTCCCGGTGGTGCCGCACCCGGGCTCGCCCCGGCTGACGCAGTTTTCGCGCCGCCCCGGCTGACGCGGTTTCGTGCCGCCCCGGCAGACGCGGTTTTCGCGCCGCCCCGGCTGACGCGGTTTTTGCCGCCCCGGCTGACGCAGTTCGGACTTAGCACTTTTCGGCTGTGCCTGGCTGGCGGCCCACTCACTCGATCGCCATGTCTGTTTGCCACAGTTTTCCCGGTGGTGCCGCACCCGGGCTCGCCCCGGCTGACGCGGTTTCGTGCCGCCCCGGCAGACGCGGTTTTCGCGCCGCCCCGGCTGACGCGGTTTCGTGCCGCCCCGGCAGACGCGGTTTTTTGCCGCCCCGGCTGACGCAGTTCGGACTTGGCACTTTTTGGCTGAGCCTTGCTGGCGGCCCACTCACTCGATCGCCATGTCTGTTTGCCACAGTTTTCCCGGTGGTGCCGCACCCGGGCTCGCCCCGGCAGACGCGTTTTTTTTTTCTTTCGCCCCGGCTGACGCAGTTTTCGCGCCGCCCCGGCAGACGCGGTTTTCGCGCCGCCCCGGCAGACGCGGTTTTTTGCGCCGCCCCGGCTGACGCAGTTCGGACTTGGCACTTTTTGGCTGAGCCTGGCTGGCGGCCCACTCACTCGATCGCCATGTCTGTTTGCCACAGTTTTCCCGGTGGTGCCGCACCCGGGCTCGCCCCGGCTGACGCAGTTTTCGCGCCGCCCCGGCTGACGCGGTTTCGTGCCGCCCCGGCAGACGCGGTTTTTTGCGCCGCCCCGGCTGACGCGGTTTTTTGCCGCCCCGGCTGACGCAGTTCGGACTTGGCACTTTTCGGCTGTGCCTGGCTGGCGGCCCACTCACTCGATCGCCATGTCTGTTTGCCACAGTTTTCCCGGTGGTGCCGCACCCGGGCTCGCCCCGGCAGACGCGTTTTTTTTTTTTCTTTCGCCCCGGCTGACGCAGTTTTCGCGCCGCCCCGGCTGACGCGGTTTCGTGCCGCCCCGGCAGACGCGGTTTTTTGCGCCGCCCCGGCTGACGCGGTTTTTGCCGCCCCGGCTGACGCAGTTCGGACTTAGCACTTTTTGGCTGAGCCTGGCTGGTGGCCCACTCACTCGATCGCCATGTCTGTTAGCCACAGTTTTCCCGGTGGTGCCGCACCCGGGCTCGCCCCGGCTGACGCAGTTTTCGCGCCGCCCCGGCTGACGCGGTTTCGTGCCGCCCCGGCAGACGCGGTTTTCGCGCCGCCCCGGCTGACGCGGTTTTTGCCGCCCCGGCTGACGCAGTTCGGACTTAGCACTTTTCGGCTGTGCCTGGCTGGCGGCCCACTCACTCGATCGCCATGTCTGTTTGCCACAGTTTTCCCGGTGGTGCCGCACCCGGGCTCGCCCCGGCTGACGCAGTTTTCGCGCCGCCCCGGCTGACGCGGTTTCGTGCCGCCCCGGCAGACGCGGTTTTCGCGCCGCCCCGGCTGACGCGGTTTCGTGCCGCCCCGGCAGACGCGGTTTTTTGCCGCCCCAGCTGGACGCAGTTCGGACTTAGCACTTTTTGGCTGAGCCTTGCTGGCGGCCCACTCACTCGATCGCCATGTCTGTTTGCCACAGTTTTCCCGGTGGTGCCGCACCCGGGCTCGCCCCGGCAGACGCGTTTTTTTTTTTCTTTCGCCCCGGCTGACGCAGTTTTCGCGCCGCCCCGGCAGACGCGGTTTTCGCGCCGCCCCGGCAGACGCGGTTTTTTGCGCCGCCCCGGCTGACGCGGTTTTTTGCCGCCCCGGCTGACGCAGTTCGGACTTGGCACTTTTTGGCTGAGCCTGGCTGGCGGCCCACTCACTCGATCGCCATGTCTGTTTGCCACAGTTTTCCCGGTGGTGCCGCACCCGGGCTCGCCCCGGCTGACGCAGTTTTCGCGCCGCCCCGGCTGACGCGGTTTCGTGCCGCCCCGGCAGACGCGGTTTTTTGCGCCGCCCCGGCTGACGCGGTTTTTTGCCGCCCCGGCTGACACGGTTCGGACTTTGCACTTTTCGGCTGTGCCTGGCTGGCGGCCCACTCACTCGATCGCCATGTCTGTTTGCCACAGTTTTCCCGGTGGTGCCGCACCCGGGCTCGCCCCGGCAGACGCGTTTTTTTTTTTTTTTCTTTCGCCCCGGCTGACGCAGTTTTCGCGCCGCCCCGGCTGACGCGGTTTCGTGCCGCCCCGGCAGACGCGGTTTTTTGCGCCGCCCCGGCTGACGTGGTTTTTGCCGCCCCGGCTGACGCAGTTCGGACTTTGCACTTTTTGGCTGAGCCTGGCTGGCGGCCCACTCACTCGATCGCCATGTCTGTTTGCCACAGTTTTCCCGGTGGTGCCGCACCCGGGCTCGCCCCGGCAGACGCGTTTTTTTTTTTTCCTTCGCCCCGGCAGACGTGGTTCCCCCCCCCCCCTCCGTCTTTCTTTTTGTTTTTTTTTTTCGCCGCGGCTGAAGTGGATTTTTCGGTGCCTCGACGCCCCGGTAGTCGCGGTTTTTCCGTTTCCGCACGGCCCCGGCTGACGCTGCTCGGTCACAGTCGCCTTTTGTGGTGATTGCAGACTTCTTGAGCGCGGGTGTTTTTTTTTTTTGTTGTTGTTGTTGTTTTATTACGCATTCGCTCCAGCAGACGCTGTTTAGACTTTTTGTTTCCTCTTTTATCCTGCGACGAGGTGACGAGGTTTATTCGGTGCCCCGCCGCCCCGGCTGAAGTGATTTTTCCTGTCCCGTGCCGCCCCGGCTGACGCGGTTGGGACTTCGCGTTTGTTCGGCCGCCACGGGTTTTGGCGCACTCGCTCGGTTGCTTGTTGTTGCCACTTGTTGCGAACCCAGGTTTCTTGAGCGAGCGCGGGCGTTTTTTCTTCCTTTCTTTCTTTGTTCTATGTGTTAGCGAATCGGCCTTTAATATCACACGAGGACTCACAACCAACAATTTTCAGTTTGAAGTGTAAAAAATCTGCAGGTGTTGACGTAACTGACTTGCCCCGTACCCTTGAGTACATCCATGAAGTTCTCGTAGTACTACTAAATCGCATTATTCCAAGTGGAGAAATTCCCATAAACTTGCAAACCTCTACACGAAAATCGGTGCGCGTGATAAAGTTGAAAATTATCGTCCGATATCAAATGTGCCTTCTATAACACAAATTCTAGGAAAAAAAAAAAAAAACACTTGTTCGCCGTTTTCTGCGCCGTGACTGGCAGCACTCCGGCGAAGCGAAACGGGGTCGATTCGAGCACGATATCGGCGTCTTTCGACGTGCTCGCCGGCGACCGTCGCACGAGTACGTCGCACGAGCGCGTCTGCCGGGGCGCCGTTTGCGAAGCCGACGCAAAAGTGGGAACCGCCGCTCGGATGATCGCCGCTTTCGGCAGAGTGAGTGTTGGCACTCCGGGGAAGCGAAACAGCGTGAATGCGCCCACGAAATCGGCGTATTTTGAAGTGCCCGCCGGCGACCGTCGCACGAGTACGGTAAACCGCGTCAGCCGGGGCGTAGTTCGGGACGCCGACGAAAAAGTGGGAAGCGCAACTCGGATCTTCGCCGTTTTTGCAGGAGTGAGTGGCGGCCCTCCTGCGAGACCAAGAAGCATCGATTCGTGCACGAATTCGGCGCCTTTCGACGTGATCGCCGGCGACCGTCGCTCGAGTAGGGCAAACCGCGTCTGCCGGGGCGGGCTTCGGGACGCCGATGCGAAAGTGGGAAACGCTGCTCGGATGTTCGCCGTTTTTGGCCGAGTGAGTGCTGGCACACGGGCGAAGCCAAACGGGGCCGATTACGGCACGATATCGGCGTCTTTCGACGTGCCCGCCGGCGACCGTCGCACGAGTACGGTAAACCGCGTCAGCCCGGGCGGAGTTCGGGACGCCGATGCGAAAGTGGAGAACGCCGCTCGGATCTTCGCCGTTTTTGGAGGAGTGAGTGGCGGCACTCCGGAGAAGCCAAGGAGCGCCAATTAGCGCACGATATCGGCGTCTTTCGACGCGCTCGCCGGCGACCGTCGCACGAGTAGGGCAAACCGCGTCTGCCGGGGCGGGGTTTACGACGCCGACGCAAAAGTGGGAACCGCCGCTCGGATGTTGGCCGTTTTTGGCAGAGTGAGTGCTGGCACTCCGGCGACGCGAAAGAGCGCGAATGCGCCCACGAAAGTGGCGTATTTGGACGTGCGTGACGGCGACCGCTGCAGGAGTACGAAAAACCACGTCAGCCGGGGCGAGCGACACACGGCGGTCTGGGTGCTTATCGCTGCTATTATAGGGGCACCCCGGCAGACGCAGAAAAAAAAAAAAAAATTTTCGACCTTCTTTTTTGCTGGTCGAGCTCGGGTAACCCAGGTCGCAATGGGAGCCGCGCACGAAAGCGGCGTCGCGAGACGCGTTCGCGGTCGCTAGTCGCACGAGCTCGGCAACCGCGTCAGCCGGCGCGGAGTTCGGGATGCCGACGGCTAAGTGGGTACCGCTGCTCGGATGTTCGCCGTTTTTGGCCGAGTGAGTGCTGGCACTCCGGTGAAGCCAAGGAGCGCCAATTCGTGCACGATATCGGCGTCTTTCGACGTGCCCGCCGGCCACCGCCGCACGAGTACGGCAAACCGCGTCTGCCGGGGCGGGGTTCGCGACGCGTACGCAATAGTGGGAACCGTCGCTCGGATGTTCGTCGTCTTTGGCCGAGCGAGTGCTGGCACTCCGGCGAAGCGAAACGGGGCCGATTCGGGCACGATATCGGCGTATTTCGACGTGCTCGCCGGCGACCGTCGCACGAGTACGGCAAAGCGCGTCTGCCGGGGCGAGGTTTGCGACGCCGACGAAAAAGTGGGAAGCGCCGCTCGGATCTTCGCCGTTTTTGCAGGAGTGAGTGGCGGCCCTCCTGCGAGACCAAGAAGCATCGACTCGCGCACGATATCGGTGTCTTTCGACGTGCCCGCCGGCCACCGCCGCACGAGTACGGCAAACCGCGTATGCCGGGGCGGGGTTGGCGACGCCGACGCAAAAGTGGGAACCGCCACTAGGATGTTCGCCGTTTTTGGCAGAGTGAGTGCTGGCACTCCGGCGAAGCGAAAGAGCGCGAATGCGCCCACGAAAGTGGCGTGTTTGGACGTGCTTGACGACGACCACCGCAGGAAAACGAAAAACCACGTCAGCCGGGGCGAGCGACCCATGGCGGTCTGGGTGCTTATCGCTGCTATTATAGGGGCACCCCGGCAGACGCAAAAAAAAAAAAAAAATTTTTTTTCGACAT
The DNA here is from genome assembly GCF_043290135.1 of Rhipicephalus microplus. Taxonomy (NCBI): domain Eukaryota; kingdom Metazoa; phylum Arthropoda; class Arachnida; order Ixodida; family Ixodidae; genus Rhipicephalus; species Rhipicephalus microplus. The sequence goes on from NW_027464794.1 coordinate 62,084, forward strand.
TCTTTTTTGCTCGTCGACCTCGGGTGACCCAGGTCGCAGTGGGAGCCGCGCACGAAAGCGGCGTCGCGAGACGGCTTCGCGGTCGCTAGTCGCACGAGCTCGGCAACCGCGTCTGCCGGGGCGGAGTTCGGGACGCCGACGGCTAAGTGGGAACCGCCGCTCGGATGTTCGCCGTTTGTGGCCGAGTGAGTGCTGGCACTCCGGCGAAGCCAAACGGGGCCGATTCCGGCACGATATCGGCGTCTTTCTACGTGCTCGCCGGCGACCGTCGCACGAGTACGGCAAAGTGCGTCTGCCGGGGCGGGGTTTGCGACGCGTACGCAATAGTGAGAACCGTCGCTCGGATGTTCGTCGTCTTTCGCCGAGCCAGTGCTGGCAATCCGGCGAAGCCGAACGGAGCCGATTCGGGCACGATATCGGCGTCTTTCCACGTGCTCGCCGGCGACCGTCGCACGAGTACGGTAAACCGCGTCAGCCGGGGCGGAGTTCGGGACGCCGATGCGAAAGTGGGAAGCGCCGCTCGGATCTTCGCCGTTTTTGGAGGAGTCAGTGGCGGCACTCCGGTGAAGCCAAGGTGCGCCAATTCGCGCACGATATCGGCGTCTTTCGACGTGCCCGCCGGCCACCGTCGCACGAGTACGGCAAACCTCGTCTGCCGGGGCGGGGTTTGCGACGCCGACGCAAAAGTGGGAACCGCCGCTCGGATGTTCGCCGTTTTTGGCAGAGTGAGTGCTGGCACTCCGGCGAAGCGAAAGAGCGCGAATGCGCCCACGAAAGTGGCGTGTTTGGACGTGCTTGACGACGACCACCGCAGGAAAACGAAAAACCACGTCAGCCGGGGCGAGCGACCCATGGCGGTCTGGGTGCTTATCGCTGCTATTATAGGGGCACCCCGGCAGACGCAAAAAAAAAAAAAAATTTTTTTCGACATTCTTTTTTGCTCGTCGACCTCGGGTGACCCAGGTCGCAGTGGGAGCCGCGCACGAAAGCGGCGTCGCGAGACGGCTTCGCGGTCGCTAGTCGCACGAGCTCGGCAACCGCGTCTGCCGGGGCGGAGTTCGGGACGCCGACGGCTAAGTGGGAACCGCCGCTCGGATGTTCGCCGTTTGTGGCCGAGTGAGTGCTGGCACTCCGGCGAAGCCAAACGGGGCCGATTCCGGCACGATATCGGCGTCTTTCTACGTGCTCGCCGGCGACCGTCGCACGAGTACGGCAAAGTGCGTCTGCCGGGGCGGGGTTTGCGACGCGTACGCAATAGTGAGAACCGTCGCTCGGATGTTCGTCGTCTTTCGCCGAGCCAGTGCTGGCACTCCGGCGAAGCCGAACGGAGCCGATTCGGGCACGATATCGGCGTCTTTCCACGTGCTCGCCGGCGACCGTCGCACGAGTACGGTAAACCGCGTCAGCCGGGGCGGAGTTCGGGACGCCGATGCGAAAGTGGGAAGCGCCGCTCGGATCTTCGCCGTTTTTGGAGGAGTCAGTGGCGGCACTCCGGTGAAGCCAAGGTGCGCCAATTCGCGCACGATATCGGCGTCTTTCGACGTGCCCGCCGGCCACCGTCGCACGAGTACGGCAAACCTCGTCTGCCGGGGCGGGGTTTGCGACGCCGACGCAAAAGTGGGAACCGCCGCTCGGATGTTCGCCGTTTTTGGCAGAGTGAGTGCTGGCACTCCGGCGAAGCGAAAGAGCGTGAATGCGCCCACGAAAGTAGCGTATTTGGACGTGCTTGACGGCGACCGCCGCAGGAGTACGAAAAACCACGTCAGCCGGGGCGAGCGACCCACGGCGGTCTGGGTGCTTATCGCTGCTATTATAGGGGCACCCCGGCAGACGCAGAAAGAAAAAAAAAAATGGGGACATGGCGTGCGTCACCGTGCGGCTTCGCAGCGTTGCCGAAGTCGCCGAGCCCTTCGACTGAGCCGAACGGCGGACAGGGAACGTTGGTCGGCCGTTCTAACCTGTCGGTGCCACGCCGAGACGTCGTTAAGGAAAACCGCGTCGTGGGCCTCTACGACGCCGTCGAGTCGTTGTACGTTTGGTGTCCAGCGTGTCGGCGGCGAGTAGCGGACACGTCGTTCACGACTTCGGTCTTTCGCAGTCGACGCGAACTTGCGGAGAGTCGTGGTGCCTCACGTTTTCGGCAGAAACCGCGGCGGAATTTTCCCGTGCGTGCGCGCACGACCTCGGTGCTGTGCCGTCAGCGTAGTGTTGCACAAACTCGTGGCCTACCCAAGGTGCGGTACGTTTGCGGCCGTATCCTCGGTGGGAATTTCGTGAGTAGGGTCGCAAATTCTACGACCTCGGCGGGTTTGAGAGCGACGTAGACTTGTGGCACGCTCAACATGCCACACGTTTCGGGGCACACCCGCGGTGAAATTTTCTCGAGTACGCTCGTATTAGGGCCCAAGGAGGTCTGGGTACTTATCGCTGCTATTATGTGGGGGTTCTCGTGAGCGGCGTACGCGAAAGCGACCGGGTGTCTGATATGCGGCGGGCTTCGGCCTCGTCAAGCGTGTCCTCGGGTCTGCTCCAGGGGAATCCACGGCAGTCGTCTGCAGCCTCATCCGCTTGATGCGTTAGGGGCTGGTTGTCGGACGGTGCCGTTTTACCACGATATCGAGGTGTGTTCCGTGTCGTCCTCGGGCGATTCAGATGCGAAAGCGCCGAAGACGCGGGCGTGACCCGTCGTCTGGCGGCTTTGCAGTCTCGGCTCCGTTGCTAGTTCCGGCCGGTCCACCGACAGTGCAGCGGGCTTGGGCAACCCGCACGGCGCGACCGAGTCGATGCAACGAAAAAGAGCGAGCATGAACGTGCTTCTTGCCGCACGGCTCCCACTCGTCTTTCGGGAAGGTTGTGCCGTAGCGAGCTCGAACGCCGTCATCTCGGAGTGCAAAATAAGCGTGTTGGGGCGCCTGAAGGTGGCCTCCGCCGCACACAGACTGCGTCCGGCCCGCCGAGGGCGAGGACGGACGCGCAGTCGAACGATTACCTGGTTGATCCTGCCAGTAATCATATGCTTGTCTCAAAGATTAAGCCATGCATGTCTAAGTACATGCCGAAATAAGGCGAAACCGCGAATGGCTCATTAAATCAGTTATGGTTCCTTAGATCGTTTCTTCCTACTTAGATAACTGTGGCAATTCTAGAGCTAATACATGCAGTGAGCCTGGAGCCCTTTGGGTAACGGGTGCTTTTATTAGACCAAGATCGATCGGGTTTCGGCCCGTATTGTGTGGTGACTCTGGATAACTTTGTGCTGATCGCATGGCCACGAGCCGGCGACGTTTCTTTCAAGTGTCTGCCTTATCAACTTTCGATGGTAGGTTACTTGCTTACCATGGTTGTTACGGGTAACGGAGAATCAGGGTTCGATTCCGGAGAGGGAGCCTGAGAAACGGCTACCACATCCAAGGAAGGCAGCAGGCGCGCAAATTACCCACTCCCGGCACGGGGAGGTAGTGACGAAAAATAACAATACGGGACTCTTTTGAGGCCCCGTAATTGAAATGAGTACACTCTAAATCCTTTAACGAGGATCAATTGGAGGGCAAGTCTGGTGCCAGCAGCCGCGGTAATTCCAGCTCCAATAGCGTATACTAAAGCTGCTGCGGTTAAAAAGCTCGTAGTTGGATCTCAGTTCCAGACGAGTAGTGCATCTACCCGATGCGACGGCTCGGACTGAACATCATGCCGGTTCTTTCTTGGTGCACTTCATTGTGTGCCTCGAGATGGCCGGTGCTTTTACTTTGAAAAAATTAGAGTGCTCAACGCAGGCGAGTCGCCTGAATAAACTTGCATGGAATAATAGAACAAGACCTCGTTTCTGTTCTGTTGGTTTTTGGAATACGAGGTAATGATTAAGAGGGACGGACGGGGGCATTCGTATTGCGGCGCTAGAGGTGAAATTCTTGGACCGTCGCAAGACGAACTACTGCGAAAGCATTTGCCAAGAATGTTTTCATTGATCAAGAACGAAAGTCAGAGGTTCGAAGGCGATCAGATACCGCCCTAGTTCTGACCATAAACGATGCCAACCAGCGATCCGCCTGAGTTACTCAAATGACTCGGCGGGCAGCTTCCGGGAAACCAAAGTATTTGGGTTCCGGGGGAAGTATGGTTGCAAAGCTGAAACTTAAAGGAATTGACGGAAGGGCACCACCAGGAGTGGAGCCTGCGGCTTAATTTGACTCAACACGGGAAAACTTACCCGGCCCGGACACTGGGAGGATTGACAGATTGAGAGCTCTTTCTTGATTCGGTGGATGGTGGTGCATGGCCGTTCTTAGTTGGTGGAGCGATTTGTCTGGTTAATTCCGATAACGAACGAGACTCTAGCCTATTAAATAGGTGCGGGGTTCCCAGCACCTTACAACCTTCTTAGAGGGACAAGCGGCTCCTAGCCGCACGAAACAGAGCAATAACAGGTCTGTGATGCCCTTAGATGTCCGGGGCCGCACGCGCGCTACACTGAAGGAAGCAGCGTGTCTTTATCCCTGTCTGAAAAGACTGGGTAACCCGTGGAACTTCTTTCGTGATTGGGATAGGGGCTTGCAATTGTTCCCCTTGAACGAGGAATTCCCAGTAAGCGCGAGTCATAAGCTCGCGTTGATTACGTCCCTGCCCTTTGTACACACCGCCCGTCGCTACTACCGATTGAATGATTTAGTGAGGTCTTCGGACCGATGTCCGGCGCGGCCTTTCGGTTGCGCCGGTCTGTTGGAAAGATGACCAAACTTGATCATTTAGAGGAAGTAAAAGTCGTAACAAGGTTTCCGTAGGTGAACCTGCGGAAGGATCATTAACGGATTGTGAAGGGTGAGCGCCTCAGCTGCGTCTGCGCCCGACACTTTCTGCCGCTGACCCCGTTTGGACGCGGGGTCGGCTTTTCCCCACGGGGCTGCCTGAATGTGGAGCGGCACCCCGTGACAAATTGTTGCGCCCAGCGGACGCCAACACCGCGACCTTGGACGGTCGGCCAGGTGGCGGACGCGGGTACAAACGGCGCAACGCACTCATAGGTCGGCTTTCGACCCGCCACTGCACCGTGGCTCGAAGCGCTCGAAATGCGCGACCCGACCGCTGCGGGACCGCCTAGTACTGTAAACAGGAGCGGCGGAGCGCGAACGGCGAGTCGTGGTTACGTCGGTAGAAGGCGAGGCTGCGCGTTCCCGAAACGCCAGCCGAGTGCCCTCCCGACCGTTCGAGCGTGCAAGAACGAGACCCGACAATCGCGCGGCGACTGCCAAGTACGAGAGGAACGGCACAAGCGTCGGCGGTCGGTCAAGGAACTGGCGATGTGACGGGTCCGCTGTGCACCAGTGCATACCGTCCCGCCGTCCGCGGCAAGCGCCTCCGCGTCCTCGGGTGACGGAGGCTGCCGGTCGGTTCTTGCAGGCGAGGGATCTCGCTGGCACCGGTTCGCGTTGACGCGCGGCCGGTCATGGCACGGCGATGCGACGGCCGAGGTGCGCAGTACTCGATGGAGGAACCGCACGCTCCGATGACCGTCCCGCCCTCCGCGGCGTATGCGTACCGACCGTAATGGTTGCAGCAGCGCCGGCCGGCTTTTGAATTCGCCACACGAAACACGGTGCGAGATCGCGGTTAGGGGAGCGTCGACGTTGCCAGGCGTTTTGCTTGCTGCCGAGGGAAAGGCGGCACGGCCACGTCGCGCTCGTCGCGATTAGCGGGTCTGCGCGCTTTGGGAAGGTGCCGCAACGACTTGCCGAAAGAGGAAGCACGGAAGAACGAGGGACTTGGACGTCCCGACAATTGAACGCACTTGCGGCCAGGCCCTTGCTGGCTTCGTTCTTCCGCCTCGAGTAGGCTCGTACGCGGCTCCGGCGCCGAAAGTGGTCCTTGGCACCGACTTCGGTGGACGTGGGAAGTGCCGCGCAAGTACGGCGCGCCTGGCTCCACCTGTTGGCTAAAGTAGGCAGCCGGATCGGCATTTTGGTGTGCGGTGGCAAACCGTGGATGCGAAAAAAGCTTGTGCGATTTCGTGGAACAAAAAGCGGGGGTCCCCCTTTTTATGCGGAGGAGACCGACCCGCCCGCCGTGGTGAACCGCGACGCCACGGTAAAAACGGGAGAGGCTTGTCGATGGGACCGTGCATCCCGCGCTCCACGGAGGCCGGGAGGCGGCCGCCCGAGGAAATGTGTAGCCGTCGAGGCCCGCATCTGCGTGCACTCTTATCCAAATGGGTGTACCGCAGGCATTTTCTGGTTAGGCGGGCCAATGAGAGCGAGCACACAACGATACCTACGGGTCCGGCTTGGAGAACCGGCTTCGACGCCTCCCGAGTATTTATAGAGGGGTGGACCACGAAAGCACTCGCAAGTAGCGGAAGCGAAACGCCGTCCGAAACACACCGTTTGCTCGATTTGCGGCAGCCGAAAAAGGCGCGGCAGAGTTTTGGAGTCCAAGCGTGCGCTGAAAAGCGCCCTTCTTGGCCACTGTTTGGCCGAGTGCCAGAAACGTTTGGTTTTGACTGTACGGAATTGAACAAACACTTTTTCACGACTCTAAGCGGTGGATCACTCGGTTCTCGGGTCGATGAAGAACGCAGCCAGCTGCGAGACTTGGTGTGAATTGCAGGACACACTGAGCACTGATTCTTTGAACGCACATTGCGGCCTTGGGTCTTCCCTTGGCTTCGTCTGTCTGAGGGTCGGATCACATATCAAGAGAGCCTTCGGCGCACAAGGGAACGTGAGCCGTCGACTCGTTTTGACCGCGTCGGCAACACGGACAGCACGCTGAACACCTCACAGCGAGCGCCAACAGCGGCCACTCAAGGGCGAGACGGTGGCGACCGTCGTGCCAGAGCCCAACCGAAACGGGGGCGACCGACTGCATTGAGGATGTGGCACCTCGTTGAGACCGCCGCAGGACTTCGAGTCGGAAGGAAGCCTGCAGGGAAAGTGCGGTCGAGGTTGCGTACTCCTCTCTGCGACCGGGCGCGCAAGAGCTGCGAGAGCCACGGACGCGCAACTTTAACGCACGGTAAACACGAGGAGCGAAAGCCGGCCAGCAAAGCTTCTCCAGCCGTGCGCAAAGTGCGCGAGATCGCAGCCTTGCGTTGCGCTTGTTGCCCTCGAAGTAAGCAGGGTGTCCCGTAGACCGGGCGCTCGAACACGCTGCGGGGCCGTGCCTCCTCCAGGCTTTGCCGCGCGAACAGGGAACGTTCGCGCGCAAAGCGCAGGGAGGTGAGGAGGCTGCGCCCGACGTTTGCGGTTCGCTGCGTACGCGGTTGATGCGGAGAGCACGGCGCGACGACTTGCCGCGAAGCGGAAAAAGTCTCCCGCACGAGTTGGCGAAACGTTGGCGAAGCTTAAGGCGTTCTCGTCGTAGTCCGCCGTCGGTCTAAGTGCTTCGCAGTTCCCGTCCCGTTCAAAAAACTGGGCCACTCCAGTTGGGGCGGGGGCGACGCTACACGAGACGATGCCTCTCGCCAGGCTGCGTGGCTGCCCTTGCGGCGGCGGCGACTGGCCTCGGCGGTGTTTGGGCTTTCGACACGGTCGTTTATCACGCAACTGCTCGGACGACGCACGCGCGCAGCGGAATGCCGCTTGCCAGCCTTGTGAAGATGTGACCCTGTACAGGGTTGCGGGCGCACTTGGTAGGGCGTCGTACTCGGTTCGCGATGGGTTTACGAACGTGTCCCGTCACTTCCACGTCACACCGGTTGTGCGCCGCACGCGTGCAGCGGGGAAGCCGATTGCCAGCCTTGTGAAGAAGTGGCCCTGTACAGGGTTGCGGGCGCACTTGGTAGGGCGAGCGCACGCGGTCGTGCAGGAAGTTGATGGAAGCGAATGTATCCGCTGTCGACCTCAGATCAGGCGAGACAACCCGCTGAATTTAAGCATATCACTAAGCGGAGGAAAAGAAACCAACAGGGATTCCCCGAGTAGCTGC
>NW_027464794.1:72500-75000 GCF_043290135.1 Rhipicephalus microplus
ATTAAAACAAAGCATTGCGAGGGCCGTTGATCGGTGCTGACGCAATGTGATTTCTGCCCAGTGCTCTGAATGTCAAAGTGAAGAAATTCAAAAAAGCGCGGGTAAACGGCGGGAGTAACTATGACTCTCTTGTCGAATGCGGCGAATGCGCGCGATTCTGCTGACAGTGTCCATGTGGGGTCAGTCTGGATGTCTACGGGGGTAGGACCTAGGGTCAGGAGGAAGTTCGTACTTCCACCCGACTTACGTTCGTCCGATGACGAGGACGAGGGAGGTGAACCTGTGTTCTGCGGGTCGCCCCCCGGAGAAATCACTCAAAGGAGCAGCATGCCAAAGCGTTCGGGCAACAAGCCCACAGAGGAAGGTTCTGAGAACGGAGCAGCTACCGGCTGTTCCGAAAATGCCGCCCCGGCTGACGCGAATATGACAGGCCACATATCAACCATGACAACGACATTCCAATGTCCAGAATGTACTGCAACCTTTGGTAGCAAGATTGGCCTGAGCCAGCATCGCCGGCATCGGCATTTTGAAGAATACAACGAAGATGTGAATCTGGCCAGACTCAAGCCCAGATGGAAAAAGGAGGAGGAGTACCTGATGGCAACTAAGGAGGTTGAATTAAGATCCCAGAAGGTCCGGGACATCAATGCACAGCTACTAAGAGCGTTTCCGCACCGCACGCTGCACAGCATTAAATCGCACAGAAGGCAGGAAGGTTACAAGAGGCTGGTGGAAGACCTACAGAACAGACTCTACCCAAGAAGCACTCAGGAGGTGCTAGCCGACATTGGGGAGCAAGCTGTTGAGGACGCCTCCCTGGTCATCCCCGAGGTAAATCACCGTGAGGTGATTGAGGCTGAGCTAAGAGGTCTAACAACAAAACCTCCGCCAAGAGCGTACCAAGCATACAAGCTATGGGAGCTTGCAAAGAGATTCCTCGACAGGGAGGATATAACGATAGCTCTTAATGCCTACCTAAGGGAGGTGTTCGCTTCGGACTTGCGTCCGCATGGTCGCCAACCTCTTCCACCTGTTCAAGAAAGTCGCAGGAAGAAAAAGAAGCGGGAATACGCCTTGACACAACAACTCTTCAGACGGAACAGGACACAGTGTGCAAGACAGATTCTGGATGGAGAGGCGGACTCCAAGGTGGAGGATCCCCAAGCTTTTCTAGAAGAATGGAGAGAGATCATGGAGAAAGTGGTGCCTTCATCAGTGTCTCCTGCTATCGAACGCCCGCACAAGGTTATCGATCCTGTGTTCCTTATCACAGAAATGGACATTAAGGCGGCAATGCCCTCATCAAGCTCGGCAGCCGGACCTGATGGCTTTGCGGCGAGGGAACTGCGGAAGGTTCCGCCAGTAATACTCCAGGTTCTACTTAACTTGCTCCTGCTGCTGAAGCGACTTCCACTCTTTCTCACCCAAGCACGAACGATCTTCATTCCCAAAGTTCCTGGTGCTTCAACAGCCTCGCAACACCGCCCAATCTCAATATCTCATGTGCTCCTTAGACTGCTTCATAAGATATATTTCCGAAGGCTGCTTGCTGACCTCGATTTGGACCTGCAGCAGAGGGCATTTTTGCCAGTGGATGGGTGTGCTGAAAACATTCTTCTCCTTGCGACAATCATTGATGAAGCGCGCAAGTCACTGCGACCCTTGTCTCTGGCCTCGCTTGACATTGCGAAGGCTTTCGATAGGGTTGTTTTACCGGCAATCTTGAGAGCCTTACGCAGAAAAGGGATCTCTGAAGACTTTATCTCGTACATTGAAGACTTTTACCAAAATGCGGTAACAGTGCTGACATTCGGAGGCAAATCGCTGGTCGTCCATCCTACAGTGGGGGTAAGGCAGGGTGATCCCCTTTCACCGCTCCTGTTCAACTTAGTCATTGACGAGTTCTTGGCTGAGCTTGACCCCCAATTGGCCTTTACCAGTGAGGGGATGAAGGTATCGGCCATGGCATTTGCGGACGATATTATCCTGACCACAGCTACCCACTGGGGCCTCAAGCAGCAAATTGATCGTCTGAATTCATTTCTCGGTGCCAGAGGACTTAAGATTAACGCGGCAAAGTCAACGACCCTAGTCATCGAGCCATCGGGTTGGCAGAAGAGGTCCAAGATCCGAACAGACATTGGCTTCTTTGTGAATGGGGAACGTCTGGCAACGACGAACTGCACGTCTACATGGCGCTACTTGGGTGTACACTTCGGTGTCAAGGGCCTTGAGAAGGGTCTAGTAAGAAGACAGTTGGCCATTCTTCTCGAGAGAGTGTCTAAGGCGCCCTTGAAACCTCAGCAGCGTCTGGTTGTGCTTAGGTTTTACCTTTTGCCTCGTTTATACCATCGACTAGTGCTCGGCCCAATTTCGGCGAAAACACTGTTGACAATTGATAGAGTGGTCCGTTCTGCGGTAAGGAGATGGCTGGCGCTGCCTCTAGATGCGCCGCTTGGCTTCTTCTACGCTGCAGTAGAAGAGGGTGGGCTTGGAG
>NW_027464794.1:80000-92500 GCF_043290135.1 Rhipicephalus microplus
GCCGCCCCGGCTGACGCGGTTTTTTGCCGCCCCGGCTGACGCAGTTCGGACTTGGCACTTTTCGGCTGTGCCTGGCTGGCGGCCCACTCACTCGATCGCCATGTCTGTTTGCCACAGTTTTCCCGGTGGTGCCGCACCCGGGCTCGCCCCGGCAGACGCGTTTTTTTTTTTTTCTTTCGCCCCGGCTGACGCAGTTTTCGCGCCGCCCCGGCTGACGCGGTTTCGTGCCGCCCCGGCAGACGCGGTTTTTTGCGCCGCCCCGGCTGACGCGGTTTTTGCCGCCCCGGCTGACGCAGTTCGGACTTAGCACTTTTTGGCTGAGCCTGGCTGGTGGCCCACTCACTCGATCGCCATGTCTGTTAGCCACAGTTTTCCCGGTGGTGCCGCACCCGGGCTCGCCCCGGCTGACGCAGTTTTCGCGCCGCCCCGGCTGACGCGGTTTCGTGCCGCCCCGGCAGACGCGGTTTTCGCGCCGCCCCGGCTGACGCGGTTTTTGCCGCCCCGGCTGACGCAGTTCGGACTTAGCACTTTTCGGCTGTGCCTGGCTGGCGGCCCACTCACTCGATCGCCATGTCTGTTTGCCACAGTTTTCCCGGTGGTGCCGCACCCGGGCTCGCCCCGGCTGACGCAGTTTTCGCGCCGCCCCGGCTGACGCGGTTTCGTGCCGCCCCGGCAGACGCGGTTTTCGCGCCGCCCCGGCTGACGCGGTTTCGTGCCGCCCCGGCAGACGCGGTTTTTTGCCGCCCCAGCTGACGCAGTTCGGACTTAGCACTTTTTGGCTGAGCCTTGCTGGCGGCCCACTCACTCGATCGCCATGTCTGTTTGCCACAGTTTTCCCGGTGGTGCCGCACCCGGGCTCGCCCCGGCAGACGCGTTTTTTTTTTCTTTCGCCCCGGCTGACGCAGTTTTCGCGCCGCCCCGGCAGACGCGGTTTTCGCGCCGCCCCGGCAGACGCGGTTTTTTGCGCCGCCCCGGCTGACGCAGTTCGGACTTGGCACTTTTTGGCTGAGCCTGGCTGGCGGCCCACTCACTCGATCGCCATGTCTGTTTGCCACAGTTTTCCCGGTGGTGCCGCACCCGGGCTCGCCCCGGCTGACGCAGTTTTCGCGCCGCCCCGGCTGACGCGGTTTCGTGCCGCCCCGGCAGACGCGGTTTTTTGCGCCGCCCCGGCTGACGCGGTTTTTTGCCGCCCCGGCTGACGCAGTTCGGACTTGGCACTTTTCGGCTGTGCCTGGCTGGCGGCCCACTCACTCGATCGCCATGTCTGTTTCCCACAGTTTTCCCGGTGGTGCCGCACCCGGGCTCGCCCCGGCAGACGCGTTTTTTTTTTTCTTTCGCCCCGGCTGACGCAGTTTTCGCGCCGCCCCGGCTGACGCGGTTTCGTGCCGCCCCGGCAGACGCGGTTTTTTGCGCCGCCCCGGCTGACGCGGTTTTTGCCGCCCCGGCTGACGCAGTTCGGACTTAGCACTTTTTGGCTGAGCCTGGCTGGTGGCCCACTCACTCGATCGCCATGTCTGTTAGCCACAGTTTTCCCGGTGGTGCCGCACCCGGGCTCGCCCCGGCTGACGCAGTTTTCGCGCCGCCCCGGCTGACGCGGTTTCGTGCCGCCCCGGCAGACGCGGTTTTCGCGCCGCCCCGGCTGACGCGGTTTTTGCCGCCCCGGCTGACGCAGTTCGGACTTAGCACTTTTCGGCTGTGCCTGGCTGGCGGCCCACTCACTCGATCGCCATGTCTGTTTGCCACAGTTTTCCCGGTGGTGCCGCACCCGGGCTCGCCCCGGCTGACGCAGTTTTCGCGCCGCCCCGGCTGACGCGGTTTCGTGCCGCCCCGGCAGACGCGGTTTTCGCGCCGCCCCGGCTGACGCGGTTTCGTGCCGCCCCGGCAGACGCGGTTTTTTGCCGCCCCAGCTGACGCAGTTCGGACTTAGCACTTTTTGGCTGAGCCTTGCTGGCGGCCCACTCACTCGATCGCCATGTCTGTTTGCCACAGTTTTCCCGGTGGTGCCGCACCCGGGCTCGCCCCGGCAGACGCGTTTTTTTTTTTCTTTCGCCCCGGCTGACGCAGTTTTCGCGCCGCCCCGGCAGACGCGGTTTTCGCGCCGCCCCGGCAGACGCGGTTTTTTGCGCCGCCCCGGCTGACGCGGTTTTTTGCCGCCCCGGCTGACGCAGTTCGGACTTGGCACTTTTTGGCTGAGCCTGGCTGGCGGCCCACTCACTCGATCGCCATGTCTGTTTGCCACAGTTTTCCCGGTGGTGCCGCACCCGGGCTCGCCCCGGCTGACGCAGTTTTCGCGCCGCCCCGGCTGACGCGGTTTCGTGCCGCCCCGGCAGACGCGGTTTTTTGCGCCGCCCCGGCTGACGCGGTTTTTTGCCGCCCCGGCTGACACGGTTCGGACTTTGCACTTTTCGGCTGTGCCTGGCTGGCGGCCCACTCACTCGATCGCCATGTCTGTTTGCCACAGTTTTCCCGGTGGTGCCGCACCCGGGCTCGCCCCGGCAGACGCGTTTTTTTTTTTTTTTCTTTCGCCCCGGCTGACGCAGTTTTCGCGCCGCCCCGGCTGACGCGGTTTCGTGCCGCCCCGGCAGACGCGGTTTTTTGCGCCGCCCCGGCTGACGTGGTTTTTGCCGCCCCGGCTGACGCAGTTCGGACTTTGCACTTTTTGGCTGAGCCTGGCTGGCGGCCCACTCACTCGATCGCCATGTCTGTTTGCCACAGTTTTCCCGGTGGTGCCGCACCCGGGCTCGCCCCGGCAGACGCGTTTTTTTTTTTCCTTCGCCCCGGCAGACGTGGTTCCCCCCCCCCCTCCGTCTTTCTTTTTGTTTTTTTTTTTCGCCGCGGCTGAAGTGGATTTTTCGGTGCCTCGACGCCCCGGTAGTCGCGGTTTTTCCGTTTCCGCACGGCCCCGGCTGACGCTGCTCGGTCACAGTCGCCTTTTGTGGTGATTGCAGACTTCTTGAGCGCGGGTGTTTTTTTTTTTTTGTTGTTGTTGTTGTTTTATTACGCATTCGCTCCAGCAGACGCTGTTTAGACTTTTTGTTTCCTCTTTTATCCTGCGACGAGGTGACGAGGTTTATTCGGTGCCCCGCCGCCCCGGCTGAAGTGATTTTTCCTGTCCCGTGCCGCCCCGGCTGACGCGGTTGGGACTTCGCGTTTGTTCGGCCGCCACGGGTTTTGGCGCACTCGCTCGGTTGCTTGTTCTTGCCACTTGTTGCGAACCCAGGTTTCTTGAGCGAGCGCGGGCGTTTTTTCTTCCTTTCTTTCTTTGTTCTATGTGTTAGCGAATCGGCCTTTAATATCACACGAGGACTCACAACCAACAATTTTCAGTTTGAAGTGTAAAAAATCTGCAGGTGTTGACGTAACTGACTTGCCCCGTACCCTTGAGTACATCCATGAAGTTCTCGTAGTACTACTAAATCGCATTATTCCAAGTGGAGAAATTCCCATAAACTTGCAAACCTCTACACGAAAATCGGTGCGCGTGATAAAGTTGAAAATTATCGTCCGATATCAAATGTGCCTTCTATAACACAAATTCTAGGAAAAAAAAAAAAAAAACACTTGTTCGCCGTTTTCTGCGCCGTGACTGGCAGCACTCCGGCGAAGCGAAACGGGGTCGATTCGAGCACGATATCGGCGTCTTTCGACGTGCTCGCCGGCGACCGTCGCACGAGTACGTCGCACGAGCGCGTCTGCCGGGGCGCCGTTTGCGAAGCCGACGCAAAAGTGGGAACCGCCGCTCGGATGATCGCCGCTTTCGGCAGAGTGAGTGTTGGCACTCCGGGGAAGCGAAACAGCGTGAATGCGCCCACGAAATCGGCGTATTTTGAAGTGCCCGCCGGCGACCGTCGCACGAGTACGGTAAACCGCGTCAGCCGGGGCGTAGTTCGGGACGCCGACGAAAAAGTGGGAAGCGCAACTCGGATCTTCGCCGTTTTTGCAGGAGTGAGTGGCGGCCCTCCTGCGAGACCAAGAAGCATCGATTCGTGCACGAATTCGGCGCCTTTCGACGTGATCGCCGGCGACCGTCGCTCGAGTAGGGCAAACCGCGTCTGCCGGGGCGGGCTTCGGGACGCCGATGCGAAAGTGGGAAACGCTGCTCGGATGTTCGCCGTTTTTGGCCGAGTGAGTGCTGGCACACGGGCGAAGCCAAACGGGGCCGATTACGGCACGATATCGGCGTCTTTCGACGTGCCCGCCGGCGACCGTCGCACGAGTACGGTAAACCGCGTCAGCCCGGGCGGAGTTCGGGACGCCGATGCGAAAGTGGAGAACGCCGCTCGGATCTTCGCCGTTTTTGGAGGAGTGAGTGGCGGCACTCCGGAGAAGCCAAGGAGCGCCAATTAGCGCACGATATCGGCGTCTTTCGACGCGCTCGCCGGCGACCGTCGCACGAGTAGGGCAAACCGCGTCTGCCGGGGCGGGGTTTACGACGCCGACGCAAAAGTGGGAACCGCCGCTCGGATGTTGGCCGTTTTTGGCAGAGTGAGTGCTGGCACTCCGGCGACGCGAAAGAGCGCGAATGCGCCCACGAAAGTGGCGTATTTGGACGTGCGTGACGGCGACCGCTGCAGGAGTACGAAAAACCACGTCAGCCGGGGCGAGCGACACACGGCGGTCTGGGTGCTTATCGCTGCTATTATAGGGGCACCCCGGCAGACGCAGAAAAAAAAAAAAAAATTTTCGACCTTCTTTTTTGCTGGTCGAGCTCGGGTAACCCAGGTCGCAATGGGAGCCGCGCACGAAAGCGGCGTCGCGAGACGCGTTCGCGGTCGCTAGTCGCACGAGCTCGGCAACCGCGTCAGCCGGCGCGGAGTTCGGGATGCCGACGGCTAAGTGGGTACCGCTGCTCGGATGTTCGCCGTTTTTGGCCGAGTGAGTGCTGGCACTCCGGTGAAGCCAAGGAGCGCCAATTCGTGCACGATATCGGCGTCTTTCGACGTGCCCGCCGGCCACCGCCGCACGAGTACGGCAAACCGCGTCTGCCGGGGCGGGGTTCGCGACGCGTACGCAATAGTGGGAACCGTCGCTCGGATGTTCGTCGTCTTTGGCCGAGCGAGTGCTGGCACTCCGGCGAAGCGAAACGGGGCCGATTCGGGCACGATATCGGCGTATTTCGACGTGCTCGCCGGCGACCGTCGCACGAGTACGGCAAAGCGCGTCTGCCGGGGCGAGGTTTGCGATGCCGACGAAAAAGTGGGAAGCGCCGCTCGGATCTTCGCCGTTTTTGCAGGAGTGAGTGGCGGCCCTCCTGCGAGACCAAGAAGCATCGACTCGCGCACGATATCGGTGTCTTTCGACGTGCCCGCCGGCCACCGCCGCACGAGTACGGCAAACCGCGTATGCCGGGGCGGGGTTGGCGACGCCGACGCAAAAGTGGGAACCGCCACTAGGATGTTCGCCGTTTTTGGCAGAGTGAGTGCTGGCACTCCGGCGAAGCGAAAGAGCGCGAATGCGCCCACGAAAGTGGCGTGTTTGGACGTGCTTGACGACGACCACCGCAGGAAAACGAAAAACCACGTCAGCCGGGGCGAGCGACCCATGGCGGTCTGGGTGCTTATCGCTGCTATTATAGGGGCACCCCGGCAGACGCAAAAAAAAAAAAAAATTTTTTTTCGACATTCTTTTTTGCTCGTCGACCTCGGGTGACCCAGGTCGCAGTGGGAGCCGCGCACGAAAGCGGCGTCGCGAGACGGCTTCGCGGTCGCTAGTCGCACGAGCTCGGCAACCGCGTCTGCCGGGGCGGAGTTCGGGACGCCGACGGCTAAGTGGGAACCGCCGCTCGGATGTTCGCCGTTTGTGGCCGAGTGAGTGCTGGCACTCCGGCGAAGCCAAACGGGGCCGATTCCGGCACGATATCGGCGTCTTTCTACGTGCTCGCCGGCGACCGTCGCACGAGTACGGCAAAGTGCGTCTGCCGGGGCGGGGTTTGCGACGCGTACGCAATAGTGAGAACCGTCGCTCGGATGTTCGTCGTCTTTCGCCGAGCCAGTGCTGGCAATCCGGCGAAGCCGAACGGAGCCGATTCGGGCACGATATCGGCGTCTTTCCACGTGCTCGCCGGCGACCGTCGCACGAGTACGGTAAACCGCGTCAGCCGGGGCGGAGTTCGGGACGCCGATGCGAAAGTGGGAAGCGCCGCTCGGATCTTCGCCGTTTTTGGAGGAGTCAGTGGCGGCACTCCGGTGAAGCCAAGGTGCGCCAATTCGCGCACGATATCGGCGTCTTTCGACGTGCCCGCCGGCCACCGTCGCACGAGTACGGCAAACCTCGTCTGCCGGGGCGGGGTTTGCGACGCCGACGCAAAAGTGGGAACCGCCGCTCGGATGTTCGCCGTTTTTGGCAGAGTGAGTGCTGGCACTCCGGCGAAGCGAAAGAGCGCGAATGCGCCCACGAAAGTGGCGTGTTTGGACGTGCTTGACGACGACCACCGCAGGAAAACGAAAAACCACGTCAGCCGGGGCGAGCGACCCATGGCGGTCTGGGTGCTTATCGCTGCTATTATAGGGGCACCCCGGCAGACGCAAAAAAAAAAAAAAATTTTTTTCGACATTCTTTTTTGCTCGTCGACCTCGGGTGACCCAGGTCGCAGTGGGAGCCGCGCACGAAAGCGGCGTCGCGAGACGGCTTCGCGGTCGCTAGTCGCACGAGCTCGGCAACCGCGTCTGCCGGGGCGGAGTTCGGGACGCCGACGGCTAAGTGGGAACCGCCGCTCGGATGTTCGCCGTTTGTGGCCGAGTGAGTGCTGGCACTCCGGCGAAGCCAAACGGGGCCGATTCCGGCACGATATCGGCGTCTTTCTACGTGCTCGCCGGCGACCGTCGCACGAGTACGGCAAAGTGCGTCTGCCGGGGCGGGGTTTGCGACGCGTACGCAATAGTGAGAACCGTCGCTCGGATGTTCGTCGTCTTTCGCCGAGCCAGTGCTGGCACTCCGGCGAAGCCGAACGGAGCCGATTCGGGCACGATATCGGCGTCTTTCCACGTGCTCGCCGGCGACCGTCGCACGAGTACGGTAAACCGCGTCAGCCGGGGCGGAGTTCGGGACGCCGATGCGAAAGTGGGAAGCGCCGCTCGGATCTTCGCCGTTTTTGGAGGAGTCAGTGGCGGCACTCCGGTGAAGCCAAGGTGCGCCAATTCGCGCACGATATCGGCGTCTTTCGACGTGCCCGCCGGCCACCGTCGCACGAGTACGGCAAACCTCGTCTGCCGGGGCGGGGTTTGCGACGCCGACGCAAAAGTGGGAACCGCCGCTCGGATGTTCGCCGTTTTTGGCAGAGTGAGTGCTGGCACTCCGGCGAAGCGAAAGAGCGTGAATGCGCCCACGAAAGTAGCGTATTTGGACGTGCTTGACGGCGACCGCCGCAGGAGTACGAAAAACCACGTCAGCCGGGGCGAGCGACCCACGGCGGTCTGGGTGCTTATCGCTGCTATTATAGGGGCACCCCGGCAGACGCAGAAAGAAAAAAAAAAATGGGGACATGGCGTGCGTCACCGTGCGGCTTCGCAGCGTTGCCGAAGTCGCCGAGCCCTTCGACTGAGCCGAACGGCGGACAGGGAACGTTGGTCGGCCGTTCTAACCTGTCGGTGCCACGCCGAGACGTCGTTAAGGAAAACCGCGTCGTGGGCCTCTACGACGCCGTCGAGTCGTTGTACGTTTGGTGTCCAGCGTGTCGGCGGCGAGTAGCGGACACGTCGTTCACGACTTCGGTCTTTCGCAGTCGACGCGAACTTGCGGAGAGTCGTGGTGCCTCACGTTTTCGGCAGAAACCGCGGCGGAATTTTCCCGTGCGTGCGCGCACGACCTCGGTGCTGTGCCGTCAGCGTAGTGTTGCACAAACTCGTGGCCTACCCAAGGTGCGGTACGTTTGCGGCCGTATCCTCGGTGGGAATTTCGTGAGTAGGGTCGCAAATTCTACGACCTCGGCGGGTTTGAGAGCGACGTAGACTTGTGGCACGCTCAACATGCCACACGTTTCGGGGCACACCCGCGGTGAAATTTTCTCGAGTACGCTCGTATTAGGGCCCAAGGAGGTCTGGGTACTTATCGCTGCTATTATGTGGGGGTTCTCGTGAGCGGCGTACGCGAAAGCGACCGGGTGTCTGATATGCGGCGGGCTTCGGCCTCGTCAAGCGTGTCCTCGGGTCTGCTCCAGGGGAATCCACGGCAGTCGTCTGCAGCCTCATCCGCTTGATGCGTTAGGGGCTGGTTGTCGGACGGTGCCGTTTTACCACGATATCGAGGTGTGTTCCGTGTCGTCCTCGGGCGATTCAGATGCGAAAGCGCCGAAGACGCGGGCGTGACCCGTCGTCTGGCGGCTTTGCAGTCTCGGCTCCGTTGCTAGTTCCGGCCGGTCCACCGACAGTGCAGCGGGCTTGGGCAACCCGCACGGCGCGACCGAGTCGATGCAACGAAAAAGAGCGAGCATGAACGTGCTTCTTGCCGCACGGCTCCCACTCGTCTTTCGGGAAGGTTGTGCCGTAGCGAGCTCGAACGCCGTCATCTCGGAGTGCAAAATAAGCGTGTTGGGGCGCCTGAAGGTGGCCTCCGCCGCACACAGACTGCGTCCGGCCCGCCGAGGGCGAGGACGGACGCGCAGTCGAACGATTACCTGGTTGATCCTGCCAGTAATCATATGCTTGTCTCAAAGATTAAGCCATGCATGTCTAAGTACATGCCGAAATAAGGCGAAACCGCGAATGGCTCATTAAATCAGTTATGGTTCCTTAGATCGTTTCTTCCTACTTGGATAACTGTGGCAATTCTAGAGCTAATACATGCAGTGAGCCTGGAGCCCTTTGGGTAACGGGTGCTTTTATTAGACCAAGATCGATCGGGTTTCGGCCCGTATTGTGTGGTGACTCTGGATAACTTTGTGCTGATCGCATGGCCACGAGCCGGCGACGTTTCTTTCAAGTGTCTGCCTTATCAACTTTCGATGGTAGGTTACTTGCTTACCATGGTTGTTACGGGTAACGGAGAATCAGGGTTCGATTCCGGAGAGGGAGCCTGAGAAACGGCTACCACATCCAAGGAAGGCAGCAGGCGCGCAAATTACCCACTCCCGGCACGGGGAGGTAGTGACGAAAAATAACAATACGGGACTCTTTTGAGGCCCCGTAATTGAAATGAGTACACTCTAAATCCTTTAACGAGGATCAATTGGAGGGCAAGTCTGGTGCCAGCAGCCGCGGTAATTCCAGCTCCAATAGCGTATACTAAAGCTGCTGCGGTTAAAAAGCTCGTAGTTGGATCTCAGTTCCAGACGAGTAGTGCATCTACCCGATGCGACGGCTCGGACTGAACATCATGCCGGTTCTTTCTTGGTGCACTTCATTGTGTGCCTCGAGATGGCCGGTGCTTTTACTTTGAAAAAATTAGAGTGCTCAACGCAGGCGAGTCGCCTGAATAAACTTGCATGGAATAATAGAACAAGACCTCGTTTCTGTTCTGTTGGTTTTTGGAATACGAGGTAATGATTAAGAGGGACGGACGGGGGCATTCGTATTGCGGCGCTAGAGGTGAAATTCTTGGACCGTCGCAAGACGAACTACTGCGAAAGCATTTGCCAAGAATGTTTTCATTGATCAAGAACGAAAGTCAGAGGTTCGAAGGCGATCAGATACCGCCCTAGTTCTGACCATAAACGATGCCAACCAGCGATCCGCCTGAGTTACTCAAATGACTCGGCGGGCAGCTTCCGGGAAACCAAAGTATTTGGGTTCCGGGGGAAGTATGGTTGCAAAGCTGAAACTTAAAGGAATTGACGGAAGGGCACCACCAGGAGTGGAGCCTGCGGCTTAATTTGACTCAACACGGGAAAACTTACCCGGCCCGGACACTGGGAGGATTGACAGATTGAGAGCTCTTTCTTGATTCGGTGGATGGTGGTGCATGGCCGTTCTTAGTTGGTGGAGCGATTTGTCTGGTTAATTCCGATAACGAACGAGACTCTAGCCTATTAAATAGGTGCGGGGTTCCCAGCACCTTACAACCTTCTTAGAGGGACAAGCGGCTCCTAGCCGCACGAAACAGAGCAATAACAGGTCTGTGATGCCCTTAGATGTCCGGGGCCGCACGCGCGCTACACTGAAGGAAGCAGCGTGTCTTTATCCCTGTCTGAAAAGACTGGGTAACCCGTGGAACTTCTTTCGTGATTGGGATAGGGGCTTGCAATTGTTCCCCTTGAACGAGGAATTCCCAGTAAGCGCGAGTCATAAGCTCGCGTTGATTACGTCCCTGCCCTTTGTACACACCGCCCGTCGCTACTACCGATTGAATGATTTAGTGAGGTCTTCGGACCGATGTCCGGCGCGGCCTTTCGGTTGCGCCGGTCTGTTGGAAAGATGACCAAACTTGATCATTTAGAGGAAGTAAAAGTCGTAACAAGGTTTCCGTAGGTGAACCTGCGGAAGGATCATTAACGGATTGTGAAGGGTGAGCGCCTCAGCTGCGTCTGCGCCCGACACTTTCTGCCGCTGACCCCGTTTGGACGCGGGGTCGGCTTTTCCCCACGGGGCTGCCTGAATGTGGAGCGGCACCCCGTGACAAATTGTTGCGCCCAGCGGACGCCAACACCGCGACCTTGGACGGTCGGCCAGGTGGCGGACGCGGGTACAAACGGCGCAACGCACTCATAGGTCGGCTTTCGACCCGCCACTGCACCGTGGCTCGAAGCGCTCGAAATGCGCGACCCGACCGCTGCGGGACCGCCTAGTACTGTAAACAGGAGCGGCGGAGCGCGAACGGCGAGTCGTGGTTACGTCGGTAGAAGGCGAGGCTGCGCGTTCCCGAAACGCCAGCCGAGTGCCCTCCCGACCGTTCGAGCGTGCAAGAACGAGACCCGACAATCGCGCGGCGACTGCCAAGTACGAGAGGAACGGCACAAGCGTCGGCGGTCGGTCAAGGAACTGGCGATGTGACGGGTCCGCTGTGCACCAGTGCATACCGTCCCGCCGTCCGCGGCAAGCGCCTCCGCGTCCTCGGGTGACGGAGGCTGCCGGTCGGTTCTTGCAGGCGAGGGATCTCGCTGGCACCGGTTCGCGTTGACGCGCGGCCGGTCATGGCACGGCGATGCGACGGCCGAGGTGCGCAGTACTCGATGGAGGAACCGCACGCTCCGATGACCGTCCCGCCCTCCGCGGCGTATGCGTACCGACCGTAATGGTTGCAGCAGCGCCGGCCGGCTTTTGAATTCGCCACACGAAACACGGTGCGAGATCGCGGTTAGGGGAGCGTCGACGTTGCCAGGCGTTTTGCTTGCTGCCGAGGGAAAGGCGGCACGGCCACGTCGCGCTCGTCGCGATTAGCGGGTCTGCGCGCTTTGGGAAGGTGCCGCAACGACTTGCCGAAAGAGGAAGCACGGAAGAACGAGGGACTTGGACGTCCCGACAATTGAACGCACTTGCGGCCAGGCCCTTGCTGGCTTCGTTCTTCCGCCTCGAGTAGGCTCGTACGCGGCTCCGGCGCCGAAAGTGGTCCTTGGCACCGACTTCGGTGGACGTGGGAAGTGCCGCGCAAGTACGGCGCGCCTGGCTCCACCTGTTGGCTAAAGTAGGCAGCCGGATCGGCATTTTGGTGTGCGGTGGCAAACCGTGGATGCGAAAAAAGCTTGTGCGATTTCGTGGAACAAAAAGCGGGGGTCCCCCTTTTTATGCGGAGGAGACCGACCCGCCCGCCGTGGTGAACCGCGACGCCACGGTAAAAACGGGAGAGGCTTGTCGATGGGACCGTGCATCCCGCGCTCCACGGAGGCCGGGAGGCGGCCGCCCGAGGAAATGTGTAGCCGTCGAGGCCCGCATCTGCGTGCACTCTTATCCAAATGGGTGTACCGCAGGCATTTTCTGGTTAGGCGGGCCAATGAGAGCGAGCACACAACGATACCTACGGGTCCGGCTTGGAGAACCGGCTTCGACGCCTCCCGAGTATTTATAGAGGGGTGGACCACGAAAGCACTCGCAAGTAGCGGAAGCGAAACGCCGTCCGAAACACACCGTTTGCTCGATTTGCGGCAGCCGAAAAAGGCGCGGCAGAGTTTTGGAGTCCAAGCGTGCGCTGAAAAGCGCCCTTCTTGGCCACTGTTTGGCCGAGTGCCAGAAACGTTTGGTTTTGACTGTACGGAATTGAACAAACACTTTTTCACGACTCTAAGCGGTGGATCACTCGGTTCTCGGGTCGATGAAGAACGCAGCCAGCTGCGAGACTTGGTGTGAATTGCAGGACACACTGAGCACTGATTCTTTGAACGCACATTGCGGCCTTGGGTCTTCCCTTGGCTTCGTCTGTCTGAGGGTCGGATCACATATCAAGAGAGCCTTCGGCGCACAAGGGAACGTGAGCCGTCGACTCGTTTTGACCGCGTCGGCAACACGGACAGCACGCTGAACACCTCACAGCGAGCGCCAACAGCGGCCACTCAAGGGCGAGACGGTGGCGACCGTCGTGCCAGAGCCCAACCGAAACGGGGGCGACCGACTGCATTGAGGATGTGGCACCTCGTT
>NW_027464794.1:102500-115000 GCF_043290135.1 Rhipicephalus microplus
TTCCTCATTTTGATGTCGCCCCGGCTGACGTGGTTTTCGTTTTTCCGTGCCGCCCCGGCTGACGCGGTTTTCGTTTTTCCGTGCCGCCCCGGCTGACGCAGTTTTTGCGCCGCCCCGGCTGACGCGGTTTTCGCGCCGCCCCGGCTGACGCGGTTCCGACTTTGCACTTTTTGGCTCACCCCGGCTGGCGGCCCACTCACTCGATCGCCAGGTCTGTTTGCCCCGGTGGTTCCACCGCCAGGCTTAAGCGCGAACTTTTTTTGTTTGTTTTCTTTTGATTAAGCGCAAGCTTTTTTCTTTGTTTTCTTTTGATTAAGCGCGGGCTTTTTTCTTTGTTTTTTTTGCATTCGCCCCGGCAGACGCGGTTTTTGCGCCGCCCCGGCTGACGCGGTTTTTGCCGCCCCGGCTGACGCAGTTCGGACTTAGCACTTTTCGGCTGTGCCTGGCTGGCGGCCCACTCACTCGATCGCCATGTCTGTTTGCCACAGTTTTCCCGGTGGTGCCGCACCCGGGCTCGCCCCGGCTGACGCGGTTTCGTGCCGCCCCGGCAGACGCGGTTTTCGCGCCGCCCCGGCTGACGCGGTTTCGTGCCGCCCCGGCAGACGCGGTTTTTTGCCGCCCCGGCTGACGCAGTTCGGACTTGGCACTTTTTGGCTGAGCCTTGCTGGCGGCCCACTCACTCGATCGCCATGTCTGTTTGCCACAGTTTTCCCGGTGGTGCCGCACCCGGGCTCGCCCCGGCAGACGCGTTTTTTTTTTCTTTCGCCCCGGCTGACGCAGTTTTCGCGCCGCCCCGGCAGACGCGGTTTTCGCGCCGCCCCGGCAGACGCGGTTTTTTGCGCCGCCCCGGCTGACGCAGTTCGGACTTGGCACTTTTTGGCTGAGCCTGGCTGGCGGCCCACTCACTCGATCGCCATGTCTGTTTGCCACAGTTTTCCCGGTGGTGCCGCACCCGGGCTCGCCCCGGC
Source organism: Rhipicephalus microplus (assembly GCF_043290135.1). Taxonomy (NCBI): domain Eukaryota; kingdom Metazoa; phylum Arthropoda; class Arachnida; order Ixodida; family Ixodidae; genus Rhipicephalus; species Rhipicephalus microplus. The sequence continues at coordinate 103,469 of NW_027464794.1, forward strand.
TGACGCAGTTTTCGCGCCGCCCCGGCTGACGCGGTTTCGTGCCGCCCCGGCAGACGCGGTTTTTTGCGCCGCCCCGGCTGACGCGGTTTTTTGCCGCCCCGGCTGACGCAGTTCGGACTTGGCACTTTTCGGCTGTGCCTGGCTGGCGGCCCACTCACTCGATCGCCATGTCTGTTTCCCACAGTTTTCCCGGTGGTGCCGCACCCGGGCTCGCCCCGGCAGACGCGTTTTTTTTTTTTTCTTTCGCCCCGGCTGACGCAGTTTTCGCGCCGCCCCGGCTGACGCGGTTTCGTGCCGCCCCGGCAGACGCGGTTTTTTGCGCCGCCCCGGCTGACGCGGTTTTTGCCGCCCCGGCTGACGCAGTTCGGACTTAGCACTTTTTGGCTGAGCCTGGCTGGTGGCCCACTCACTCGATCGCCATGTCTGTTAGCCACAGTTTTCCCGGTGGTGCCGCACCCGGGCTCGCCCCGGCTGACGCAGTTTTCGCGCCGCCCCGGCTGACGCGGTTTCGTGCCGCCCCGGCAGACGCGGTTTTCGCGCCGCCCCGGCTGACGCGGTTTTTGCCGCCCCGGCTGACGCAGTTCGGACTTAGCACTTTTCGGCTGTGCCTGGCTGGCGGCCCACTCACTCGATCGCCATGTCTGTTTGCCACAGTTTTCCCGGTGGTGCCGCACCCGGGCTCGCCCCGGCTGACGCAGTTTTCGCGCCGCCCCGGCTGACGCGGTTTCGTGCCGCCCCGGCAGACGCGGTTTTCGCGCCGCCCCGGCTGACGCGGTTTCGTGCCGCCCCGGCAGACGCGGTTTTTTGCCGCCCCGGCTGACGCAGTTCGGACTTGGCACTTTTTGGCTGAGCCTGGCTGGCGGCCCACTCACTCGATCGCCATGTCTGTTTGCCACAGTTTTCCCGGTGGTGCCGCACCCGGGCTCGCCCCGGCTGACGCAGTTTTCGCGCCGCCCCGGCTGACGCGGTTTCGTGCCGCCCCGGCAGACGCGGTTTTTTGCGCCGCCCCGGCTGACGCGGTTTTTTGCCGCCCCGGCTGACACGGTTCGGACTTTGCACTTTTCGGCTGTGCCTGGCTGGCGGCCCACTCACTCGATCGCCATGTCTGTTTGCCACAGTTTTCCCGGTGGTGCCGCACCCGGGCTCGCCCCGGCAGACGCGTTTTTTTTTTTTTTTCTTTCGCCCCGGCTGACGCAGTTTTCGCGCCGCCCCGGCTGACGCGGTTTCGTGCCGCCCCGGCAGACGCGGTTTTTTGCGCCGCCCCGGCTGACGTGGTTTTTGCCGCCCCGGCTGACGCAGTTCGGACTTTGCACTTTTTGGCTGAGCCTGGCTGGCGGCCCACTCACTCGATCGCCATGTCTGTTTGCCACAGTTTTCCCGGTGGTGCCGCACCCGGGCTCGCCCCGGCAGACGCGTTTTTTTTTTTTCCTTCGCCCCGGCAGACGTGGTTCCCCCCCCCCCCTCCGTCTTTCTTTTTGTTTTTTTTTTTCGCCGCGGCTGAAGTGGATTTTTCGGTGCCTCGACGCCCCGGTAGTCGCGGTTTTTCCGTTTCCGCACGGCCCCGGCTGACGCTGCTCGGTCACAGTCGCCTTTTGTGGTGATTGCAGACTTCTTGAGCGCGGGTGTTTTTTTTTTTTTGTTGTTGTTGTTGTTTTATTACGCATTCGCTCCAGCAGACGCTGTTTAGACTTTTTGTTTCCTCTTTTATCCTGCGACGAGGTGACGAGGTTTATTCGGTGCCCCGCCGCCCCGGCTGAAGTGATTTTTCCTGTCCCGTGCCGCCCCGGCTGACGCGGTTGGGACTTCGCGTTTGTTCGGCCGCCACGGGTTTTGGCGCACTCGCTCGGTTGCTTGTTCTTGCCACTTGTTGCGAACCCAGGTTTCTTGAGCGAGCGCGGGCGTTTTTTCTTCCTTTCTTTCTTTGTTCTATGTGTTAGCGAATCGGCCTTTAATATCACACGAGGACTCACAACCAACAATTTTCAGTTTGAAGTGTAAAAAATCTGCAGGTGTTGACGTAACTGACTTGCCCCGTACCCTTGAGTACATCCATGAAGTTCTCGTAGTACTACTAAATCGCATTATTCCAAGTGGAGAAATTCCCATAAACTTGCAAACCTCTACACGAAAATCGGTGCGCGTGATAAAGTTGAAAATTATCGTCCGATATCAAATGTGCCTTCTATAACACAAATTCTAGGAAAAAAAAAAAAAAAACACTTGTTCGCCGTTTTCTGCGCCGTGACTGGCAGCACTCCGGCGAAGCGAAACGGGGTCGATTCGAGCACGATATCGGCGTCTTTCGACGTGCTCGCCGGCGACCGTCGCACGAGTACGTCGCACGAGCGCGTCTGCCGGGGCGCCGTTTGCGAAGCCGACGCAAAAGTGGGAACCGCCGCTCGGATGATCGCCGCTTTCGGCAGAGTGAGTGTTGGCACTCCGGGGAAGCGAAACAGCGTGAATGCGCCCACGAAATCGGCGTATTTTGAAGTGCCCGCCGGCGACCGTCGCACGAGTACGGTAAACCGCGTCAGCCGGGGCGTAGTTCGGGACGCCGACGAAAAAGTGGGAAGCGCAACTCGGATCTTCGCCGTTTTTGCAGGAGTGAGTGGCGGCCCTCCTGCGAGACCAAGAAGCATCGATTCGTGCACGAATTCGGCGCCTTTCGACGTGATCGCCGGCGACCGTCGCTCGAGTAGGGCAAACCGCGTCTGCCGGGGCGGGCTTCGGGACGCCGATGCGAAAGTGGGAAACGCTGCTCGGATGTTCGCCGTTTTTGGCCGAGTGAGTGCTGGCACACGGGCGAAGCCAAACGGGGCCGATTACGGCACGATATCGGCGTCTTTCGACGTGCCCGCCGGCGACCGTCGCACGAGTACGGTAAACCGCGTCAGCCCGGGCGGAGTTCGGGACGCCGATGCGAAAGTGGAGAACGCCGCTCGGATCTTCGCCGTTTTTGGAGGAGTGAGTGGCGGCACTCCGGAGAAGCCAAGGAGCGCCAATTAGCGCACGATATCGGCGTCTTTCGACGCGCTCGCCGGCGACCGTCGCACGAGTAGGGCAAACCGCGTCTGCCGGGGCGGGGTTTACGACGCCGACGCAAAAGTGGGAACCGCCGCTCGGATGTTGGCCGTTTTTGGCAGAGTGAGTGCTGGCACTCCGGCGACGCGAAAGAGCGCGAATGCGCCCACGAAAGTGGCGTATTTGGACGTGCGTGACGGCGACCGCTGCAGGAGTACGAAAAACCACGTCAGCCGGGGCGAGCGACACACGGCGGTCTGGGTGCTTATCGCTGCTATTATAGGGGCACCCCGGCAGACGCAGAAAAAAAAAAAAAATTTTCGACCTTCTTTTTTGCTGGTCGAGCTCGGGTAACCCAGGTCGCAATGGGAGCCGCGCACGAAAGCGGCGTCGCGAGACGCGTTCGCGGTCGCTAGTCGCACGAGCTCGGCAACCGCGTCAGCCGGCGCGGAGTTCGGGATGCCGACGGCTAAGTGGGTACCGCTGCTCGGATGTTCGCCGTTTTTGGCCGAGTGAGTGCTGGCACTCCGGTGAAGCCAAGGAGCGCCAATTCGTGCACGATATCGGCGTCTTTCGACGTGCCCGCCGGCCACCGCCGCACGAGTACGGCAAACCGCGTCTGCCGGGGCGGGGTTCGCGACGCGTACGCAATAGTGGGAACCGTCGCTCGGATGTTCGTCGTCTTTGGCCGAGCGAGTGCTGGCACTCCGGCGAAGCGAAACGGGGCCGATTCGGGCACGATATCGGCGTATTTCGACGTGCTCGCCGGCGACCGTCGCACGAGTACGGCAAAGCGCGTCTGCCGGGGCGAGGTTTGCGACGCCGACGAAAAAGTGGGAAGCGCCGCTCGGATCTTCGCCGTTTTTGCAGGAGTGAGTGGCGGCCCTCCTGCGAGACCAAGAAGCATCGACTCGCGCACGATATCGGTGTCTTTCGACGTGCCCGCCGGCCACCGCCGCACGAGTACGGCAAACCGCGTATGCCGGGGCGGGGTTGGCGACGCCGACGCAAAAGTGGGAACCGCCACTAGGATGTTCGCCGTTTTTGGCAGAGTGAGTGCTGGCACTCCGGCGAAGCGAAAGAGCGCGAATGCGCCCACGAAAGTGGCGTGTTTGGACGTGCTTGACGACGACCACCGCAGGAAAACGAAAAACCACGTCAGCCGGGGCGAGCGACCCATGGCGGTCTGGGTGCTTATCGCTGCTATTATAGGGGCACCCCGGCAGACGCAAAAAAAAAAAAAAAAATTTTTTTCGACATTCTTTTTTGCTCGTCGACCTCGGGTGACCCAGGTCGCAGTGGGAGCCGCGCACGAAAGCGGCGTCGCGAGACGGCTTCGCGGTCGCTAGTCGCACGAGCTCGGCAACCGCGTCTGCCGGGGCGGAGTTCGGGACGCCGACGGCTAAGTGGGAACCGCCGCTCGGATGTTCGCCGTTTGTGGCCGAGTGAGTGCTGGCACTCCGGCGAAGCCAAACGGGGCCGATTCCGGCACGATATCGGCGTCTTTCTACGTGCTCGCCGGCGACCGTCGCACGAGTACGGCAAAGTGCGTCTGCCGGGGCGGGGTTTGCGACGCGTACGCAATAGTGAGAACCGTCGCTCGGATGTTCGTCGTCTTTCGCCGAGCCAGTGCTGGCAATCCGGCGAAGCCGAACGGAGCCGATTCGGGCACGATATCGGCGTCTTTCCACGTGCTCGCCGGCGACCGTCGCACGAGTACGGTAAACCGCGTCAGCCGGGGCGGAGTTCGGGACGCCGATGCGAAAGTGGGAAGCGCCGCTCGGATCTTCGCCGTTTTTGGAGGAGTCAGTGGCGGCACTCCGGTGAAGCCAAGGTGCGCCAATTCGCGCACGATATCGGCGTCTTTCGACGTGCCCGCCGGCCACCGTCGCACGAGTACGGCAAACCTCGTCTGCCGGGGCGGGGTTTGCGACGCCGACGCAAAAGTGGGAACCGCCGCTCGGATGTTCGCCGTTTTTGGCAGAGTGAGTGCTGGCACTCCGGCGAAGCGAAAGAGCGCGAATGCGCCCACGAAAGTGGCGTGTTTGGACGTGCTTGACGACGACCACCGCAGGAAAACGAAAAACCACGTCAGCCGGGGCGAGCGACCCATGGCGGTCTGGGTGCTTATCGCTGCTATTATAGGGGCACCCCGGCAGACGCAAAAAAAAAAAAAAATTTTTTTCGACATTCTTTTTTGCTCGTCGACCTCGGGTGACCCAGGTCGCAGTGGGAGCCGCGCACGAAAGCGGCGTCGCGAGACGGCTTCGCGGTCGCTAGTCGCACGAGCTCGGCAACCGCGTCTGCCGGGGCGGAGTTCGGGACGCCGACGGCTAAGTGGGAACCGCCGCTCGGATGTTCGCCGTTTGTGGCCGAGTGAGTGCTGGCACTCCGGCGAAGCCAAACGGGGCCGATTCCGGCACGATATCGGCGTCTTTCTACGTGCTCGCCGGCGACCGTCGCACGAGTACGGCAAAGTGCGTCTGCCGGGGCGGGGTTTGCGACGCGTACGCAATAGTGAGAACCGTCGCTCGGATGTTCGTCGTCTTTCGCCGAGCCAGTGCTGGCACTCCGGCGAAGCCGAACGGAGCCGATTCGGGCACGATATCGGCGTCTTTCCACGTGCTCGCCGGCGACCGTCGCACGAGTACGGTAAACCGCGTCAGCCGGGGCGGAGTTCGGGACGCCGATGCGAAAGTGGGAAGCGCCGCTCGGATCTTCGCCGTTTTTGGAGGAGTCAGTGGCGGCACTCCGGTGAAGCCAAGGTGCGCCAATTCGCGCACGATATCGGCGTCTTTCGACGTGCCCGCCGGCCACCGTCGCACGAGTACGGCAAACCTCGTCTGCCGGGGCGGGGTTTGCGACGCCGACGCAAAAGTGGGAACCGCCGCTCGGATGTTCGCCGTTTTTGGCAGAGTGAGTGCTGGCACTCCGGCGAAGCGAAAGAGCGTGAATGCGCCCACGAAAGTAGCGTATTTGGACGTGCTTGACGGCGACCGCCGCAGGAGTACGAAAAACCACGTCAGCCGGGGCGAGCGACCCACGGCGGTCTGGGTGCTTATCGCTGCTATTATAGGGGCACCCCGGCAGACGCAGAAAGAAAAAAAAAAATGGGGACATGGCGTGCGTCACCGTGCGGCTTCGCAGCGTTGCCGAAGTCGCCGAGCCCTTCGACTGAGCCGAACGGCGGACAGGGAACGTTGGTCGGCCGTTCTAACCTGTCGGTGCCACGCCGAGACGTCGTTAAGGAAAACCGCGTCGTGGGCCTCTACGACGCCGTCGAGTCGTTGTACGTTTGGTGTCCAGCGTGTCGGCGGCGAGTAGCGGACACGTCGTTCACGACTTCGGTCTTTCGCAGTCGACGCGAACTTGCGGAGAGTCGTGGTGCCTCACGTTTTCGGCAGAAACCGCGGCGGAATTTTCCCGTGCGTGCGCGCACGACCTCGGTGCTGTGCCGTCAGCGTAGTGTTGCACAAACTCGTGGCCTACCCAAGGTGCGGTACGTTTGCGGCCGTATCCTCGGTGGGAATTTCGTGAGTAGGGTCGCAAATTCTACGACCTCGGCGGGTTTGAGAGCGACGTAGACTTGTGGCACGCTCAACATGCCACACGTTTCGGGGCACACCCGCGGTGAAATTTTCTCGAGTACGCTCGTATTAGGGCCCAAGGAGGTCTGGGTACTTATCGCTGCTATTATGTGGGGGTTCTCGTGAGCGGCGTACGCGAAAGCGACCGGGTGTCTGATATGCGGCGGGCTTCGGCCTCGTCAAGCGTGTCCTCGGGTCTGCTCCAGGGGAATCCACGGCAGTCGTCTGCAGCCTCATCCGCTTGATGCGTTAGGGGCTGGTTGTCGGACGGTGCCGTTTTACCACGATATCGAGGTGTGTTCCGTGTCGTCCTCGGGCGATTCAGATGCGAAAGCGCCGAAGACGCGGGCGTGACCCGTCGTCTGGCGGCTTTGCAGTCTCGGCTCCGTTGCTAGTTCCGGCCGGTCCACCGACAGTGCAGCGGGCTTGGGCAACCCGCACGGCGCGACCGAGTCGATGCAACGAAAAAGAGCGAGCATGAACGTGCTTCTTGCCGCACGGCTCCCACTCGTCTTTCGGGAAGGTTGTGCCGTAGCGAGCTCGAACGCCGTCATCTCGGAGTGCAAAATAAGCGTGTTGGGGCGCCTGAAGGTGGCCTCCGCCGCACACAGACTGCGTCCGGCCCGCCGAGGGCGAGGACGGACGCGCAGTCGAACGATTACCTGGTTGATCCTGCCAGTAATCATATGCTTGTCTCAAAGATTAAGCCATGCATGTCTAAGTACATGCCGAAATAAGGCGAAACCGCGAATGGCTCATTAAATCAGTTATGGTTCCTTAGATCGTTTCTTCCTACTTGGATAACTGTGGCAATTCTAGAGCTAATACATGCAGTGAGCCTGGAGCCCTTTGGGTAACGGGTGCTTTTATTAGACCAAGATCGATCGGGTTTCGGCCCGTATTGTGTGGTGACTCTGGATAACTTTGTGCTGATCGCATGGCCACGAGCCGGCGACGTTTCTTTCAAGTGTCTGCCTTATCAACTTTCGATGGTAGGTTACTTGCTTACCATGGTTGTTACGGGTAACGGAGAATCAGGGTTCGATTCCGGAGAGGGAGCCTGAGAAACGGCTACCACATCCAAGGAAGGCAGCAGGCGCGCAAATTACCCACTCCCGGCACGGGGAGGTAGTGACGAAAAATAACAATACGGGACTCTTTTGAGGCCCCGTAATTGAAATGAGTACACTCTAAATCCTTTAACGAGGATCAATTGGAGGGCAAGTCTGGTGCCAGCAGCCGCGGTAATTCCAGCTCCAATAGCGTATACTAAAGCTGCTGCGGTTAAAAAGCTCGTAGTTGGATCTCAGTTCCAGACGAGTAGTGCATCTACCCGATGCGACGGCTCGGACTGAACATCATGCCGGTTCTTTCTTGGTGCACTTCATTGTGTGCCTCGAGATGGCCGGTGCTTTTACTTTGAAAAAATTAGAGTGCTCAACGCAGGCGAGTCGCCTGAATAAACTTGCATGGAATAATAGAACAAGACCTCGTTTCTGTTCTGTTGGTTTTTGGAATACGAGGTAATGATTAAGAGGGACGGACGGGGGCATTCGTATTGCGGCGCTAGAGGTGAAATTCTTGGACCGTCGCAAGACGAACTACTGCGAAAGCATTTGCCAAGAATGTTTTCATTGATCAAGAACGAAAGTCAGAGGTTCGAAGGCGATCAGATACCGCCCTAGTTCTGACCATAAACGATGCCAACCAGCGATCCGCCTGAGTTACTCAAATGACTCGGCGGGCAGCTTCCGGGAAACCAAAGTATTTGGGTTCCGGGGGAAGTATGGTTGCAAAGCTGAAACTTAAAGGAATTGACGGAAGGGCACCACCAGGAGTGGAGCCTGCGGCTTAATTTGACTCAACACGGGAAAACTTACCCGGCCCGGACACTGGGAGGATTGACAGATTGAGAGCTCTTTCTTGATTCGGTGGATGGTGGTGCATGGCCGTTCTTAGTTGGTGGAGCGATTTGTCTGGTTAATTCCGATAACGAACGAGACTCTAGCCTATTAAATAGGTGCGGGGTTCCCAGCACCTTACAACCTTCTTAGAGGGACAAGCGGCTCCTAGCCGCACGAAACAGAGCAATAACAGGTCTGTGATGCCCTTAGATGTCCGGGGCCGCACGCGCGCTACACTGAAGGAAGCAGCGTGTCTTTATCCCTGTCTGAAAAGACTGGGTAACCCGTGGAACTTCTTTCGTGATTGGGATAGGGGCTTGCAATTGTTCCCCTTGAACGAGGAATTCCCAGTAAGCGCGAGTCATAAGCTCGCGTTGATTACGTCCCTGCCCTTTGTACACACCGCCCGTCGCTACTACCGATTGAATGATTTAGTGAGGTCTTCGGACCGATGTCCGGCGCGGCCTTTCGGTTGCGCCGGTCTGTTGGAAAGATGACCAAACTTGATCATTTAGAGGAAGTAAAAGTCGTAACAAGGTTTCCGTAGGTGAACCTGCGGAAGGATCATTAACGGATTGTGAAGGGTGAGCGCCTCAGCTGCGTCTGCGCCCGACACTTTCTGCCGCTGACCCCGTTTGGACGCGGGGTCGGCTTTTCCCCACGGGGCTGCCTGAATGTGGAGCGGCACCCCGTGACAAATTGTTGCGCCCAGCGGACGCCAACACCGCGACCTTGGACGGTCGGCCAGGTGGCGGACGCGGGTACAAACGGCGCAACGCACTCATAGGTCGGCTTTCGACCCGCCACTGCACCGTGGCTCGAAGCGCTCGAAATGCGCGACCCGACCGCTGCGGGACCGCCTAGTACTGTAAACAGGAGCGGCGGAGCGCGAACGGCGAGTCGTGGTTACGTCGGTAGAAGGCGAGGCTGCGCGTTCCCGAAACGCCAGCCGAGTGCCCTCCCGACCGTTCGAGCGTGCAAGAACGAGACCCGACAATCGCGCGGCGACTGCCAAGTACGAGAGGAACGGCACAAGCGTCGGCGGTCGGTCAAGGAACTGGCGATGTGACGGGTCCGCTGTGCACCAGTGCATACCGTCCCGCCGTCCGCGGCAAGCGCCTCCGCGTCCTCGGGTGACGGAGGCTGCCGGTCGGTTCTTGCAGGCGAGGGATCTCGCTGGCACCGGTTCGCGTTGACGCGCGGCCGGTCATGGCACGGCGATGCGACGGCCGAGGTGCGCAGTACTCGATGGAGGAACCGCACGCTCCGATGACCGTCCCGCCCTCCGCGGCGTATGCGTACCGACCGTAATGGTTGCAGCAGCGCCGGCCGGCTTTTGAATTCGCCACACGAAACACGGTGCGAGATCGCGGTTAGGGGAGCGTCGACGTTGCCAGGCGTTTTGCTTGCTGCCGAGGGAAAGGCGGCACGGCCACGTCGCGCTCGTCGCGATTAGCGGGTCTGCGCGCTTTGGGAAGGTGCCGCAACGACTTGCCGAAAGAGGAAGCACGGAAGAACGAGGGACTTGGACGTCCCGACAATTGAACGCACTTGCGGCCAGGCCCTTGCTGGCTTCGTTCTTCCGCCTCGAGTAGGCTCGTACGCAGCTCCGGCGCCGAAAGTGGTCCTTGGCACCGACTTCGGTGGACGTGGGAAGTGCCGCGCAAGTACGGCGCGCCTGGCTCCACCTGTTGGCTAAAGTAGGCAGCCGGATCGGCATTTTGGTGTGCGGTGGCAAACCGTGGATGCGAAAAAAGCTTGTGCGATTTCGTGGAACAAAAAGCGGGGGTCCCCCTTTTTATGCGGAGGAGACCGACCCGCCCGCCGTGGTGAACCGCGACGCCACGGTAAAAACGGGAGAGGCTTGTCGATGGGACCGTGCATCCCGCGCTCCACGGAGGCCGGGAGGCGGCCGCCCGAGGAAATGTGTAGCCGTCGAGGCCCGCATCTGCGTGCACTCTTATCCAAATGGGTGTACCGCAGGCATTTTCTGGTTAGGCGGGCCAATGAGAGCGAGCACACAACGATACCTACGGGTCCGGCTTGGAGAACCGGCTTCGACGCCTCCCGAGTATTTATAGAGGGGTGGACCACGAAAGCACTCGCAAGTAGCGGAAGCGAAACGCCGTCCGAAACACACCGTTTGCTCGATTTGCGGCAGCCGAAAAAGGCGCGGCAGAGTTTTGGAGTCCAAGCGTGCGCTGAAAAGCGCCCTTCTTGGCCACTGTTTGGCCGAGTGCCAGAAACGTTTGGTTTTGACTGTACGGAATTGAACAAACACTTTTTCACGACTCTAAGCGGTGGATCACTCGGTTCTCGGGTCGATGAAGAACGCAGCCAGCTGCGAGACTTGGTGTGAATTGCAGGACACACTGAGCACTGATTCTTTGAACGCACATTGCGGCCTTGGGTCTTCCCTTGGCTTCGTCTGTCTGAGGGTCGGATCACATATCAAGAGAGCCTTCGGCGCACAAGGGAACGTGAGCCGTCGACTCGTTTTGACCGCGTCGGCAACACGGACAGCACGCTGAACACCTCACAGCGAGCGCCAACAGCGGCCACTCAAGGGCGAGACGGTGGCGACCGTCGTGCCAGAGCCCAACCGAAACGGGGGCGACCGACTGCATTGAGGATGTGGCACCTCGTTGAGACCGCCGCAGGACTTCGAGTCGGAAGGAAGCCTGCAGGGAAAGTGCGGTCGAGGTTGCGTACTCCTCTCTGCGACCGGGCGCGCAAGAGCTGCGAGAGCCACGGACGCGCAACTTTAACGCACGGTAAACACGAGGAGCGAAAGCCGGCCAGCAAAGCTTCTCCAGCCGTGCGCAAAGTGCGCGAGATCGCAGCCTTGCGTTGCGCTTGTTGCCCTCGAAGTAAGCAGGGTGTCCCGTAGACCGGGCGCTCGAACACGCTGCGGGGCCGTGCCTCCTCCAGGCTTTGCCGCGCGAACAGGGAACGTTCGCGCGCAAAGCGCAGGGAGGTGAGGAGGCTGCGCCCGACGTTTGCGGTTCGCTGCGTACGCG
>NW_027464794.1:117500-120000 GCF_043290135.1 Rhipicephalus microplus
GCGGGCGCGTTTGTGCAGCTCAGTCTGTGATACGGAGACGCCCCGCTGCAACCAAAAGGGAATCGGGTTAACAGTCCCGAACCCGGCTACGGAGATCGGCTCTTCGGAGCCCAGTGCGGCAACGCAAACCAGCTCGGAGACGCCGATGGGAGCCCCGGGAAGAGTTTTCTTTTCTCTGTAAGGAGATCGAGTCCCTGGAATGGGTTCACCCCGAGATAGGGACGGTGGCTCCGTAGAGCAGTGCGGCTCTTGCGCTGTCCGGTGCGCTCCTGTCGGCCCTTGAAAATCCGAGTGAGGGAGTGTGATTTTCGTGCCGGACCGTACCCACATCCGCAGCAGGTCTCCAAGGTGAACAGCCTCTAGTCGATAGACCAATGTAGGTAAGGGAAGTCGGCAAAACGGATCCGTAACCTTGGGAAAAGGATTGGCTCTGAGGGCTGAGCCGGTCGGGCTGGGGTCCAGAAGCAGGAACGGCACTGCACCGGGACTGGGCGAGGCTCGCCGCCGTAAAAAGCGGTGCGGCCGAGCCCGGACCAGCGTCGGGACCTTCCTGTGGAAAGCCACAGCTGTGCATTTTCCGTGGGCTTCGCGCCTGAGGTTCTTGCTTCGGCCGGCAGAAAACAGCCAACTCAGAACTGGCACGGACCGGGGGAATCCGACTGTCTAATTAAAACAAAGCATTGCGAGGGCCGTTGATCGGTGCTGACGCAATGTGATTTCTGCCCAGTGCTCTGAATGTCAAAGTGAAGAAATTCAAAAAAGCGCGGGTAAACGGCGGGAGTAACTATGACTCTCTTGTCGAATGCGGCGAATGCGCGCGATTCTGCTGACAGTGTCCATGTGGGGTCAGTCTGGATGTCTACGGGGGTAGGACCTAGGGTCAGGAGGAAGTTCGTACTTCCACCCGACTTACGTTCGTCCGATGACGAGGACGAGGGAGGTGAACCTGTGTTCTGCGGGTCGCCCCCCGGAGAAATCACTCAAAGGAGCAGCATGCCAAAGCGTTCGGGCAACAAGCCCACAGAGGAAGGTTCTGAGAACGGAGCAGCTACCGGCTGTTCCGAAAATGCCGCCCCGGCTGACGCGAATATGACAGGCCACATATCAACCATGACAACGACATTCCAATGTCCAGAATGTACTGCAACCTTTGGTAGCAAGATTGGCCTGAGCCAGCATCGCCGGCATCGGCATTTTGAAGAATACAACGAAGATGTGAATCTGGCCAGACTCAAGCCCAGATGGAAAAAGGAGGAGGAGTACCTGATGGCAACTAAGGAGGTTGAATTAAGATCCCAGAAGGTCCGGGACATCAATGCACAGCTACTAAGAGCGTTTCCGCACCGCACGCTGCACAGCATTAAATCGCACAGAAGGCAGGAAGGTTACAAGAGGCTGGTGGAAGACCTACAGAACAGACTCTACTCAAGAAGCACTCAGGAGGTGCTAGCCGACATTGGGGAGCAAGCTGTTGAGGACGCCTCCCTGGTCATCCCCGAGGTAAATCACCGTGAGGTGATTGAGGCTGAGCTAAGAGGTCTAACAACAAAACCTCCGCCAAGAGCGTACCAAGCATACAAGCTATGGGAGCTTGCAAAGAGATTCCTCGACAGGGAGGATATAACGATAGCTCTTAATGCCTACCTAAGGGAGGTGTTCGCTTCGGACTTGCGTCCGCATGGTCGCCAACCTCTTCCACCTGTTCAAGAAAGTCGCAGGAAGAAAAAGAAGCGGGAATACGCCTTGACACAACAACTCTTCAGACGGAACAGGACACAGTGTGCAAGACAGATTCTGGATGGAGAGGCGGACTCCAAGGTGGAGGATCCCCAAGCTTTTCTAGAAGAATGGAGAGAGATCATGGAGAAAGTGGTGCCTTCATCAGTGTCTCCTGCTATCGAACGCCCGCACAAGGTTATCGATCCTGTGTTCCTTATCACAGAAATGGACATTAAGGCGGCAATGCCCTCATCAAGCTCGGCAGCCGGACCTGATGGCTTTGCGGCGAGGGAACTGCGGAAGGTTCCGCCAGTAATACTCCAGGTTCTACTTAACTTGCTCCTGCTGCTGAAGCGACTTCCACTCTTTCTCACCCAAGCACGAACGATCTTCATTCCCAAAGTTCCTGGTGCTTCAACAGCCTCGCAACACCGCCCAATCTCAATATCTCATGTGCTCCTTAGACTGCTTCATAAGATATATTTCCGAAGGCTGCTTGCTGACCTCGATTTGGACCTGCAGCAGAGGGCATTTTTGCCAGTGGATGGGTGTGCTGAAAACATTCTTCTCCTTGCGACAATCATTGATGAAGCGCGCAAGTCACTGCGACCCTTGTCTCTGGCCTCGCTTGACATTGCGAAGGCTTTCGATAGGGTTGTTTTACCGGCAATCTTGAGAGCCTTACGCAGAAAAGGGATCTCTGAAGACTTTATCTCGTACATTGAAGACTTTTACCAAAATGCGGTAACAGTGCTGACATTCGGAGGCAAATCGCTGGTCG
>NW_027464794.1:125000-137500 GCF_043290135.1 Rhipicephalus microplus
CGCCCCGGCTGACGCGGTTTTTGCCGCCCCGGCTGACGCAGTTCGGACTTAGCACTTTTCGGCTGTGCCTGGCTGGCGGCCCACTCACTCGATCGCCATGTCTGTTTGCCACAGTTTTCCCGGTGGTGCCGCACCCGGGCTCGCCCCGGCTGACGCGGTTTCGTGCCGCCCCGGCAGACGCGGTTTTCGCGCCGCCCCGGCTGACGCGGTTTCGTGCCGCCCCGGCAGACGCGGTTTTTTGCCGCCCCGGCTGACGCAGTTCGGACTTGGCACTTTTTGGCTGAGCCTTGCTGGCGGCCCACTCACTCGATCGCCATGTCTGTTTGCCACAGTTTTCCCGGTGGTGCCGCACCCGGGCTCGCCCCGGCAGACGCGTTTTTTTTTTCTTTCGCCCCGGCTGACGCAGTTTTCGCGCCGCCCCGGCAGACGCGGTTTTCGCGCCGCCCCGGCAGACGCGGTTTTTTGCGCCGCCCCGGCTGACGCAGTTCGGACTTGGCACTTTTTGGCTGAGCCTGGCTGGCGGCCCACTCACTCGATCGCCATGTCTGTTTGCCACAGTTTTCCCGGTGGTGCCGCACCCGGGCTCGCCCCGGCTGACGCAGTTTTCGCGCCGCCCCGGCTGACGCGGTTTCGTGCCGCCCCGGCAGACGCGGTTTTTTGCGCCGCCCCGGCTGACGCGGTTTTTTGCCGCCCCGGCTGACGCAGTTCGGACTTGGCACTTTTCGGCTGTGCCTGGCTGGCGGCCCACTCACTCGATCGCCATGTCTGTTTGCCACAGTTTTCCCGGTGGTGCCGCACCCGGGCTCGCCCCGGCAGACGCGTTTTTTTTTTTTCTTTCGCCCCGGCTGACGCAGTTTTCGCGCCGCCCCGGCTGACGCGGTTTCGTGCCGCCCCGGCAGACGCGGTTTTTTGCGCCGCCCCGGCTGACGCGGTTTTTGCCGCCCCGGCTGACGCAGTTCGGACTTAGCACTTTTTGGCTGAGCCTGGCTGGTGGCCCACTCACTCGATCGCCATGTCTGTTAGCCACAGTTTTCCCGGTGGTGCCGCACCCGGGCTCGCCCCGGCTGACGCAGTTTTCGCGCCGCCCCGGCTGACGCGGTTTCGTGCCGCCCCGGCAGACGCGGTTTTCGCGCCGCCCCGGCTGACGCGGTTTTTGCCGCCCCGGCTGACGCAGTTCGGACTTAGCACTTTTCGGCTGTGCCTGGCTGGCGGCCCACTCACTCGATCGCCATGTCTGTTTGCCACAGTTTTCCCGGTGGTGCCGCACCCGGGCTCGCCCCGGCTGACGCAGTTTTCGCGCCGCCCCGGCTGACGCGGTTTCGTGCCGCCCCGGCAGACGCGGTTTTCGCGCCGCCCCGGCTGACGCGGTTTCGTGCCGCCCCGGCAGACGCGGTTTTTTGCCGCCCCAGCTGACGCAGTTCGGACTTAGCACTTTTTGGCTGAGCCTTGCTGGCGGCCCACTCACTCGATCGCCATGTCTGTTTGCCACAGTTTTCCCGGTGGTGCCGCACCCGGGCTCGCCCCGGCAGACGCGTTTTTTTTTTCTTTCGCCCCGGCTGACGCAGTTTTCGCGCCGCCCCGGCAGACGCGGTTTTCGCGCCGCCCCGGCAGACGCGGTTTTTTGCGCCGCCCCGGCTGACGCGGTTTTTTGCCGCCCCGGCTGACGCAGTTCGGACTTGGCACTTTTTGGCTGAGCCTGGCTGGCGGCCCACTCACTCGATCGCCATGTCTGTTTGCCACAGTTTTCCCGGTGGTGCCGCACCCGGGCTCGCCCCGGCTGACGCAGTTTTCGCGCCGCCCCGGCTGACGCGGTTTCGTGCCGCCCCGGCAGACGCGGTTTTTTGCGCCGCCCCGGCTGACGCGGTTTTTTGCCGCCCCGGCTGACACGGTTCGGACTTTGCACTTTTCGGCTGTGCCTGGCTGGCGGCCCACTCACTCGATCGCCATGTCTGTTTGCCACAGTTTTCCCGGTGGTGCCGCACCCGGGCTCGCCCCGGCAGACGCGTTTTTTTTTTTTTTTCTTTCGCCCCGGCTGACGCAGTTTTCGCGCCGCCCCGGCTGACGCGGTTTCGTGCCGCCCCGGCAGACGCGGTTTTTTGCGCCGCCCCGGCTGACGTGGTTTTTGCCGCCCCGGCTGACGCAGTTCGGACTTTGCACTTTTTGGCTGAGCCTGGCTGGCGGCCCACTCACTCGATCGCCATGTCTGTTTGCCACAGTTTTCCCGGTGGTGCCGCACCCGGGCTCGCCCCGGCAGACGCGTTTTTTTTTTTTCCTTCGCCCCGGCAGACGTGGTTCCCCCCCCCCCCCTCCGTCTTTCTTTTTGTTTTTTTTTTCGCCGCGGCTGAAGTGGATTTTTCGGTGCCTCGACGCCCCGGTAGTCGCGGTTTTTCCGTTTCCGCACGGCCCCGGCTGACGCTGCTCGGTCACAGTCGCCTTTTGTGGTGATTGCAGACTTCTTGAGCGCGGGTGTTTTTTTTTTTTTGTTGTTGTTGTTGTTTTATTACGCATTCGCTCCAGCAGACGCTGTTTAGACTTTTTGTTTCCTCTTTTATCCTGCGACGAGGTGACGAGGTTTATTCGGTGCCCCGCCGCCCCGGCTGAAGTGATTTTTCCTGTCCCGTGCCGCCCCGGCTGACGCGGTTGGGACTTCGCGTTTGTTCGGCCGCCACGGGTTTTGGCGCACTCGCTCGGTTGCTTGTTCTTGCCACTTGTTGCGAACCCAGGTTTCTTGAGCGAGCGCGGGCGTTTTTTCTTCCTTTCTTTCTTTGTTCTATGTGTTAGCGAATCGGCCTTTAATATCACACGAGGACTCACAACCAACAATTTTCAGTTTGAAGTGTAAAAAATCTGCAGGTGTTGACGTAACTGACTTGCCCCGTACCCTTGAGTACATCCATGAAGTTCTCGTAGTACTACTAAATCGCATTATTCCAAGTGGAGAAATTCCCATAAACTTGCAAACCTCTACACGAAAATCGGTGCGCGTGATAAAGTTGAAAATTATCGTCCGATATCAAATGTGCCTTCTATAACACAAATTCTAGGAAAAAAAAAAAAAAAACACTTGTTCGCCGTTTTCTGCGCCGTGACTGGCAGCACTCCGGCGAAGCGAAACGGGGTCGATTCGAGCACGATATCGGCGTCTTTCGACGTGCTCGCCGGCGACCGTCGCACGAGTACGTCGCACGAGCGCGTCTGCCGGGGCGCCGTTTGCGAAGCCGACGCAAAAGTGGGAACCGCCGCTCGGATGATCGCCGCTTTCGGCAGAGTGAGTGTTGGCACTCCGGGGAAGCGAAACAGCGTGAATGCGCCCACGAAATCGGCGTATTTTGAAGTGCCCGCCGGCGACCGTCGCACGAGTACGGTAAACCGCGTCAGCCGGGGCGTAGTTCGGGACGCCGACGAAAAAGTGGGAAGCGCAACTCGGATCTTCGCCGTTTTTGCAGGAGTGAGTGGCGGCCCTCCTGCGAGACCAAGAAGCATCGATTCGTGCACGAATTCGGCGCCTTTCGACGTGATCGCCGGCGACCGTCGCTCGAGTAGGGCAAACCGCGTCTGCCGGGGCGGGCTTCGGGACGCCGATGCGAAAGTGGGAAACGCTGCTCGGATGTTCGCCGTTTTTGGCCGAGTGAGTGCTGGCACACGGGCGAAGCCAAACGGGGCCGATTACGGCACGATATCGGCGTCTTTCGACGTGCCCGCCGGCGACCGTCGCACGAGTACGGTAAACCGCGTCAGCCCGGGCGGAGTTCGGGACGCCGATGCGAAAGTGGAGAACGCCGCTCGGATCTTCGCCGTTTTTGGAGGAGTGAGTGGCGGCACTCCGGAGAAGCCAAGGAGCGCCAATTAGCGCACGATATCGGCGTCTTTCGACGCGCTCGCCGGCGACCGTCGCACGAGTAGGGCAAACCGCGTCTGCCGGGGCGGGGTTTACGACGCCGACGCAAAAGTGGGAACCGCCGCTCGGATGTTGGCCGTTTTTGGCAGAGTGAGTGCTGGCACTCCGGCGACGCGAAAGAGCGCGAATGCGCCCACGAAAGTGGCGTATTTGGACGTGCGTGACGGCGACCGCTGCAGGAGTACGAAAAACCACGTCAGCCGGGGCGAGCGACACACGGCGGTCTGGGTGCTTATCGCTGCTATTATAGGGGC
Source organism: Rhipicephalus microplus (assembly GCF_043290135.1). Taxonomy (NCBI): domain Eukaryota; kingdom Metazoa; phylum Arthropoda; class Arachnida; order Ixodida; family Ixodidae; genus Rhipicephalus; species Rhipicephalus microplus. The sequence continues at coordinate 129,153 of NW_027464794.1, forward strand.
ACCCCGGCAGACGCAGAAAAAAAAAAAAAAATTTTCGACCTTCTTTTTTGCTGGTCGAGCTCGGGTAACCCAGGTCGCAATGGGAGCCGCGCACGAAAGCGGCGTCGCGAGACGCGTTCGCGGTCGCTAGTCGCACGAGCTCGGCAACCGCGTCAGCCGGCGCGGAGTTCGGGATGCCGACGGCTAAGTGGGTACCGCTGCTCGGATGTTCGCCGTTTTTGGCCGAGTGAGTGCTGGCACTCCGGTGAAGCCAAGGAGCGCCAATTCGTGCACGATATCGGCGTCTTTCGACGTGCCCGCCGGCCACCGCCGCACGAGTACGGCAAACCGCGTCTGCCGGGGCGGGGTTCGCGACGCGTACGCAATAGTGGGAACCGTCGCTCGGATGTTCGTCGTCTTTGGCCGAGCGAGTGCTGGCACTCCGGCGAAGCGAAACGGGGCCGATTCGGGCACGATATCGGCGTATTTCGACGTGCTCGCCGGCGACCGTCGCACGAGTACGGCAAAGCGCGTCTGCCGGGGCGAGGTTTGCGACGCCGACGAAAAAGTGGGAAGCGCCGCTCGGATCTTCGCCGTTTTTGCAGGAGTGAGTGGCGGCCCTCCTGCGAGACCAAGAAGCATCGACTCGCGCACGATATCGGTGTCTTTCGACGTGCCCGCCGGCCACCGCCGCACGAGTACGGCAAACCGCGTATGCCGGGGCGGGGTTGGCGACGCCGACGCAAAAGTGGGAACCGCCACTAGGATGTTCGCCGTTTTTGGCAGAGTGAGTGCTGGCACTCCGGCGAAGCGAAAGAGCGCGAATGCGCCCACGAAAGTGGCGTGTTTGGACGTGCTTGACGACGACCACCGCAGGAAAACGAAAAACCACGTCAGCCGGGGCGAGCGACCCATGGCGGTCTGGGTGCTTATCGCTGCTATTATAGGGGCACCCCGGCAGACGCAAAAAAAAAAAAAAAATTTTTTTCGACATTCTTTTTTGCTCGTCGACCTCGGGTGACCCAGGTCGCAGTGGGAGCCGCGCACGAAAGCGGCGTCGCGAGACGGCTTCGCGGTCGCTAGTCGCACGAGCTCGGCAACCGCGTCTGCCGGGGCGGAGTTCGGGACGCCGACGGCTAAGTGGGAACCGCCGCTCGGATGTTCGCCGTTTGTGGCCGAGTGAGTGCTGGCACTCCGGCGAAGCCAAACGGGGCCGATTCCGGCACGATATCGGCGTCTTTCTACGTGCTCGCCGGCGACCGTCGCACGAGTACGGCAAAGTGCGTCTGCCGGGGCGGGGTTTGCGACGCGTACGCAATAGTGAGAACCGTCGCTCGGATGTTCGTCGTCTTTCGCCGAGCCAGTGCTGGCAATCCGGCGAAGCCGAACGGAGCCGATTCGGGCACGATATCGGCGTCTTTCCACGTGCTCGCCGGCGACCGTCGCACGAGTACGGTAAACCGCGTCAGCCGGGGCGGAGTTCGGGACGCCGATGCGAAAGTGGGAAGCGCCGCTCGGATCTTCGCCGTTTTTGGAGGAGTCAGTGGCGGCACTCCGGTGAAGCCAAGGTGCGCCAATTCGCGCACGATATCGGCGTCTTTCGACGTGCCCGCCGGCCACCGTCGCACGAGTACGGCAAACCTCGTCTGCCGGGGCGGGGTTTGCGACGCCGACGCAAAAGTGGGAACCGCCGCTCGGATGTTCGCCGTTTTTGGCAGAGTGAGTGCTGGCACTCCGGCGAAGCGAAAGAGCGCGAATGCGCCCACGAAAGTGGCGTGTTTGGACGTGCTTGACGACGACCACCGCAGGAAAACGAAAAACCACGTCAGCCGGGGCGAGCGACCCATGGCGGTCTGGGTGCTTATCGCTGCTATTATAGGGGCACCCCGGCAGACGCAAAAAAAAAAAAAAATTTTTTTCGACATTCTTTTTTGCTCGTCGACCTCGGGTGACCCAGGTCGCAGTGGGAGCCGCGCACGAAAGCGGCGTCGCGAGACGGCTTCGCGGTCGCTAGTCGCACGAGCTCGGCAACCGCGTCTGCCGGGGCGGAGTTCGGGACGCCGACGGCTAAGTGGGAACCGCCGCTCGGATGTTCGCCGTTTGTGGCCGAGTGAGTGCTGGCACTCCGGCGAAGCCAAACGGGGCCGATTCCGGCACGATATCGGCGTCTTTCTACGTGCTCGCCGGCGACCGTCGCACGAGTACGGCAAAGTGCGTCTGCCGGGGCGGGGTTTGCGACGCGTACGCAATAGTGAGAACCGTCGCTCGGATGTTCGTCGTCTTTCGCCGAGCCAGTGCTGGCACTCCGGCGAAGCCGAACGGAGCCGATTCGGGCACGATATCGGCGTCTTTCCACGTGCTCGCCGGCGACCGTCGCACGAGTACGGTAAACCGCGTCAGCCGGGGCGGAGTTCGGGACGCCGATGCGAAAGTGGGAAGCGCCGCTCGGATCTTCGCCGTTTTTGGAGGAGTCAGTGGCGGCACTCCGGTGAAGCCAAGGTGCGCCAATTCGCGCACGATATCGGCGTCTTTCGACGTGCCCGCCGGCCACCGTCGCACGAGTACGGCAAACCTCGTCTGCCGGGGCGGGGTTTGCGACGCCGACGCAAAAGTGGGAACCGCCGCTCGGATGTTCGCCGTTTTTGGCAGAGTGAGTGCTGGCACTCCGGCGAAGCGAAAGAGCGTGAATGCGCCCACGAAAGTAGCGTATTTGGACGTGCTTGACGGCGACCGCCGCAGGAGTACGAAAAACCACGTCAGCCGGGGCGAGCGACCCACGGCGGTCTGGGTGCTTATCGCTGCTATTATAGGGGCACCCCGGCAGACGCAGAAAGAAAAAAAAAAATGGGGACATGGCGTGCGTCACCGTGCGGCTTCGCAGCGTTGCCGAAGTCGCCGAGCCCTTCGACTGAGCCGAACGGCGGACAGGGAACGTTGGTCGGCCGTTCTAACCTGTCGGTGCCACGCCGAGACGTCGTTAAGGAAAACCGCGTCGTGGGCCTCTACGACGCCGTCGAGTCGTTGTACGTTTGGTGTCCAGCGTGTCGGCGGCGAGTAGCGGACACGTCGTTCACGACTTCGGTCTTTCGCAGTCGACGCGAACTTGCGGAGAGTCGTGGTGCCTCACGTTTTCGGCAGAAACCGCGGCGGAATTTTCCCGTGCGTGCGCGCACGACCTCGGTGCTGTGCCGTCAGCGTAGTGTTGCACAAACTCGTGGCCTACCCAAGGTGCGGTACGTTTGCGGCCGTATCCTCGGTGGGAATTTCGTGAGTAGGGTCGCAAATTCTACGACCTCGGCGGGTTTGAGAGCGACGTAGACTTGTGGCACGCTCAACATGCCACACGTTTCGGGGCACACCCGCGGTGAAATTTTCTCGAGTACGCTCGTATTAGGGCCCAAGGAGGTCTGGGTACTTATCGCTGCTATTATGTGGGGGTTCTCGTGAGCGGCGTACGCGAAAGCGACCGGGTGTCTGATATGCGGCGGGCTTCGGCCTCGTCAAGCGTGTCCTCGGGTCTGCTCCAGGGGAATCCACGGCAGTCGTCTGCAGCCTCATCCGCTTGATGCGTTAGGGGCTGGTTGTCGGACGGTGCCGTTTTACCACGATATCGAGGTGTGTTCCGTGTCGTCCTCGGGCGATTCAGATGCGAAAGCGCCGAAGACGCGGGCGTGACCCGTCGTCTGGCGGCTTTGCAGTCTCGGCTCCGTTGCTAGTTCCGGCCGGTCCACCGACAGTGCAGCGGGCTTGGGCAACCCGCACGGCGCGACCGAGTCGATGCAACGAAAAAGAGCGAGCATGAACGTGCTTCTTGCCGCACGGCTCCCACTCGTCTTTCGGGAAGGTTGTGCCGTAGCGAGCTCGAACGCCGTCATCTCGGAGTGCAAAATAAGCGTGTTGGGGCGCCTGAAGGTGGCCTCCGCCGCACACAGACTGCGTCCGGCCCGCCGAGGGCGAGGACGGACGCGCAGTCGAACGATTACCTGGTTGATCCTGCCAGTAATCATATGCTTGTCTCAAAGATTAAGCCATGCATGTCTAAGTACATGCCGAAATAAGGCGAAACCGCGAATGGCTCATTAAATCAGTTATGGTTCCTTAGATCGTTTCTTCCTACTTGGATAACTGTGGCAATTCTAGAGCTAATACATGCAGTGAGCCTGGAGCCCTTTGGGTAACGGGTGCTTTTATTAGACCAAGATCGATCGGGTTTCGGCCCGTATTGTGTGGTGACTCTGGATAACTTTGTGCTGATCGCATGGCCACGAGCCGGCGACGTTTCTTTCAAGTGTCTGCCTTATCAACTTTCGATGGTAGGTTACTTGCTTACCATGGTTGTTACGGGTAACGGAGAATCAGGGTTCGATTCCGGAGAGGGAGCCTGAGAAACGGCTACCACATCCAAGGAAGGCAGCAGGCGCGCAAATTACCCACTCCCGGCACGGGGAGGTAGTGACGAAAAATAACAATACGGGACTCTTTTGAGGCCCCGTAATTGAAATGAGTACACTCTAAATCCTTTAACGAGGATCAATTGGAGGGCAAGTCTGGTGCCAGCAGCCGCGGTAATTCCAGCTCCAATAGCGTATACTAAAGCTGCTGCGGTTAAAAAGCTCGTAGTTGGATCTCAGTTCCAGACGAGTAGTGCATCTACCCGATGCGACGGCTCGGACTGAACATCATGCCGGTTCTTTCTTGGTGCACTTCATTGTGTGCCTCGAGATGGCCGGTGCTTTTACTTTGAAAAAATTAGAGTGCTCAACGCAGGCGAGTCGCCTGAATAAACTTGCATGGAATAATAGAACAAGACCTCGTTTCTGTTCTGTTGGTTTTTGGAATACGAGGTAATGATTAAGAGGGACGGACGGGGGCATTCGTATTGCGGCGCTAGAGGTGAAATTCTTGGACCGTCGCAAGACGAACTACTGCGAAAGCATTTGCCAAGAATGTTTTCATTGATCAAGAACGAAAGTCAGAGGTTCGAAGGCGATCAGATACCGCCCTAGTTCTGACCATAAACGATGCCAACCAGCGATCCGCCTGAGTTACTCAAATGACTCGGCGGGCAGCTTCCGGGAAACCAAAGTATTTGGGTTCCGGGGGAAGTATGGTTGCAAAGCTGAAACTTAAAGGAATTGACGGAAGGGCACCACCAGGAGTGGAGCCTGCGGCTTAATTTGACTCAACACGGGAAAACTTACCCGGCCCGGACACTGGGAGGATTGACAGATTGAGAGCTCTTTCTTGATTCGGTGGATGGTGGTGCATGGCCGTTCTTAGTTGGTGGAGCGATTTGTCTGGTTAATTCCGATAACGAACGAGACTCTAGCCTATTAAATAGGTGCGGGGTTCCCAGCACCTTACAACCTTCTTAGAGGGACAAGCGGCTCCTAGCCGCACGAAACAGAGCAATAACAGGTCTGTGATGCCCTTAGATGTCCGGGGCCGCACGCGCGCTACACTGAAGGAAGCAGCGTGTCTTTATCCCTGTCTGAAAAGACTGGGTAACCCGTGGAACTTCTTTCGTGATTGGGATAGGGGCTTGCAATTGTTCCCCTTGAACGAGGAATTCCCAGTAAGCGCGAGTCATAAGCTCGCGTTGATTACGTCCCTGCCCTTTGTACACACCGCCCGTCGCTACTACCGATTGAATGATTTAGTGAGGTCTTCGGACCGATGTCCGGCGCGGCCTTTCGGTTGCGCCGGTCTGTTGGAAAGATGACCAAACTTGATCATTTAGAGGAAGTAAAAGTCGTAACAAGGTTTCCGTAGGTGAACCTGCGGAAGGATCATTAACGGATTGTGAAGGGTGAGCGCCTCAGCTGCGTCTGCGCCCGACACTTTCTGCCGCTGACCCCGTTTGGACGCGGGGTCGGCTTTTCCCCACGGGGCTGCCTGAATGTGGAGCGGCACCCCGTGACAAATTGTTGCGCCCAGCGGACGCCAACACCGCGACCTTGGACGGTCGGCCAGGTGGCGGACGCGGGTACAAACGGCGCAACGCACTCATAGGTCGGCTTTCGACCCGCCACTGCACCGTGGCTCGAAGCGCTCGAAATGCGCGACCCGACCGCTGCGGGACCGCCTAGTACTGTAAACAGGAGCGGCGGAGCGCGAACGGCGAGTCGTGGTTACGTCGGTAGAAGGCGAGGCTGCGCGTTCCCGAAACGCCAGCCGAGTGCCCTCCCGACCGTTCGAGCGTGCAAGAACGAGACCCGACAATCGCGCGGCGACTGCCAAGTACGAGAGGAACGGCACAAGCGTCGGCGGTCGGTCAAGGAACTGGCGATGTGACGGGTCCGCTGTGCACCAGTGCATACCGTCCCGCCGTCCGCGGCAAGCGCCTCCGCGTCCTCGGGTGACGGAGGCTGCCGGTCGGTTCTTGCAGGCGAGGGATCTCGCTGGCACCGGTTCGCGTTGACGCGCGGCCGGTCATGGCACGGCGATGCGACGGCCGAGGTGCGCAGTACTCGATGGAGGAACCGCACGCTCCGATGACCGTCCCGCCCTCCGCGGCGTATGCGTACCGACCGTAATGGTTGCAGCAGCGCCGGCCGGCTTTTGAATTCGCCACACGAAACACGGTGCGAGATCGCGGTTAGGGGAGCGTCGACGTTGCCAGGCGTTTTGCTTGCTGCCGAGGGAAAGGCGGCACGGCCACGTCGCGCTCGTCGCGATTAGCGGGTCTGCGCGCTTTGGGAAGGTGCCGCAACGACTTGCCGAAAGAGGAAGCACGGAAGAACGAGGGACTTGGACGTCCCGACAATTGAACGCACTTGCGGCCAGGCCCTTGCTGGCTTCGTTCTTCCGCCTCGAGTAGGCTCGTACGCGGCTCCGGCGCCGAAAGTGGTCCTTGGCACCGACTTCGGTGGACGTGGGAAGTGCCGCGCAAGTACGGCGCGCCTGGCTCTACCTGTTGGCTAAAGTAGGCAGCCGGATCGGCATTTTGGTGTGCGGTGGCAAACCGTGGATGCGAAAAAAGCTTGTGCGATTTCGTGGAACAAAAAGCGGGGGTCCCCCTTTTTATGCGGAGGAGACCGACCCGCCCGCCGTGGTGAACCGCGACGCCACGGTAAAAACGGGAGAGGCTTGTCGATGGGACCGTGCATCCCGCGCTCCACGGAGGCCGGGAGGCGGCCGCCCGAGGAAATGTGTAGCCGTCGAGGCCCGCATCTGCGTGCACTCTTATCCAAATGGGTGTACCGCAGGCATTTTCTGGTTAGGCGGGCCAATGAGAGCGAGCACACAACGATACCTACGGGTCCGGCTTGGAGAACCGGCTTCGACGCCTCCCGAGTATTTATAGAGGGGTGGACCACGAAAGCACTCGCAAGTAGCGGAAGCGAAACGCCGTCCGAAACACACCGTTTGCTCGATTTGCGGCAGCCGAAAAAGGCGCGGCAGAGTTTTGGAGTCCAAGCGTGCGCTGAAAAGCGCCCTTCTTGGCCACTGTTTGGCCGAGTGCCAGAAACGTTTGGTTTTGACTGTACGGAATTGAACAAACACTTTTTCACGACTCTAAGCGGTGGATCACTCGGTTCTCGGGTCGATGAAGAACGCAGCCAGCTGCGAGACTTGGTGTGAATTGCAGGACACACTGAGCACTGATTCTTTGAACGCACATTGCGGCCTTGGGTCTTCCCTTGGCTTCGTCTGTCTGAGGGTCGGATCACATATCAAGAGAGCCTTCGGCGCACAAGGGAACGTGAGCCGTCGACTCGTTTTGACCGCGTCGGCAACACGGACAGCACGCTGAACACCTCACAGCGAGCGCCAACAGCGGCCACTCAAGGGCGAGACGGTGGCGACCGTCGTGCCAGAGCCCAACCGAAACGGGGGCGACCGACTGCATTGAGGATGTGGCACCTCGTTGAGACCGCCGCAGGACTTCGAGTCGGAAGGAAGCCTGCAGGGAAAGTGCGGTCGAGGTTGCGTACTCCTCTCTGCGACCGGGCGCGCAAGAGCTGCGAGAGCCACGGACGCGCAACTTTAACGCACGGTAAACACGAGGAGCGAAAGCCGGCCAGCAAAGCTTCTCCAGCCGTGCGCAAAGTGCGCGAGATCGCAGCCTTGCGTTGCGCTTGTTGCCCTCAAAGTAAGCAGGGTGTCCCGTAGACCGGGCGCTCGAACACGCTGCGGGGCCGTGCCTCCTCCAGGCTTTGCCGCGCGAACAGGGAACGTTCGCGCGCAAAGCGCAGGGAGGTGAGGAGGCTGCGCCCGACGTTTGCGGTTCGCTGCGTACGCGGTTGATGCGGAGAGCACGGCGCGACGACTTGCCGCGAAGCGGAAAAAGTCTCCCGCACGAGTTGGCGAAACGTTGGCGAAGCTTAAGGCGTTCTCGTCGTAGTCCGCCGTCGGTCTAAGTGCTT
>NW_027464794.1:145000-155000 GCF_043290135.1 Rhipicephalus microplus
TTTCCCGGTGGTGCCGCACCCGGGCTCGCCCCGGCTGACGCAGTTTTCGCGCCGCCCCGGCTGACGCGGTTTCGTGCCGCCCCGGCAGACGCGGTTTTCGCGCCGCCCCGGCTGACGCGGTTTTTGCCGCCCCGGCTGACGCAGTTCGGACTTAGCACTTTTCGGCTGTGCCTGGCTGGCGGCCCACTCACTCGATCGCCATGTCTGTTTGCCACAGTTTTCCCGGTGGTGCCGCACCCGGGCTCGCCCCGGCTGACGCAGTTTTCGCGCCGCCCCGGCTGACGCGGTTTCGTGCCGCCCCGGCAGACGCGGTTTTCGCGCCGCCCCGGCTGACGCGGTTTCGTGCCGCCCCGGCAGACGCGGTTTTTTGCCGCCCCAGCTGACGCAGTTCGGACTTAGCACTTTTTGGCTGAGCCTTGCTGGCGGCCCACTCACTCGATCGCCATGTCTGTTTGCCACAGTTTTCCCGGTGGTGCCGCACCCGGGCTCGCCCCGGCAGACGCGTTTTTTTTTTCTTTCGCCCCGGCTGACGCAGTTTTCGCGCCGCCCCGGCAGACGCGGTTTTCGCGCCGCCCCGGCAGACGCGGTTTTTTGCGCCGCCCCGGCTGACGCGGTTTTTTGCCGCCCCGGCTGACGCAGTTCGGACTTGGCACTTTTTGGCTGAGCCTGGCTGGCGGCCCACTCACTCGATCGCCATGTCTGTTTGCCACAGTTTTCCCGGTGGTGCCGCACCCGGGCTCGCCCCGGCTGACGCAGTTTTCGCGCCGCCCCGGCTGACGCGGTTTCGTGCCGCCCCGGCAGACGCGGTTTTTTGCGCCGCCCCGGCTGACGCGGTTTTTTGCCGCCCCGGCTGACACGGTTCGGACTTTGCACTTTTCGGCTGTGCCTGGCTGGCGGCCCACTCACTCGATCGCCATGTCTGTTTGCCACAGTTTTCCCGGTGGTGCCGCACCCGGGCTCGCCCCGGCAGACGCGTTTTTTTTTTTTTTTCTTTCGCCCCGGCTGACGCAGTTTTCGCGCCGCCCCGGCTGACGCGGTTTCGTGCCGCCCCGGCAGACGCGGTTTTTTGCGCCGCCCCGGCTGACGTGGTTTTTGCCGCCCCGGCTGACGCAGTTCGGACTTTGCACTTTTTGGCTGAGCCTGGCTGGCGGCCCACTCACTCGATCGCCATGTCTGTTTGCCACAGTTTTCCCGGTGGTGCCGCACCCGGGCTCGCCCCGGCAGACGCGTTTTTTTTTTTTCCTTCGCCCCGGCAGACGTGGTTCCCCCCCCCCCCTCCGTCTTTCTTTTTGTTTTTTTTTTTCGCCGCGGCTGAAGTGGATTTTTCGGTGCCTCGACGCCCCGGTAGTCGCGGTTTTTCCGTTTCCGCACGGCCCCGGCTGACGCTGCTCGGTCACAGTCGCCTTTTGTGGTGATTGCAGACTTCTTGAGCGCGGGTGTTTTTTTTTTTGTTGTTGTTGTTGTTTTATTACGCATTCGCTCCAGCAGACGCTGTTTAGACTTTTTGTTTCCTCTTTTATCCTGCGACGAGGTGACGAGGTTTATTCGGTGCCCCGCCGCCCCGGCTGAAGTGATTTTTCCTGTCCCGTGCCGCCCCGGCTGACGCGGTTGGGACTTCGCGTTTGTTCGGCCGCCACGGGTTTTGGCGCACTCGCTCGGTTGCTTGTTGTTGCCACTTGTTGCGAACCCAGGTTTCTTGAGCGAGCGCGGGCGTTTTTTCTTCCTTTCTTTCTTTGTTCTATGTGTTAGCGAATCGGCCTTTAATATCACACGAGGACTCACAACCAACAATTTTCAGTTTGAAGTGTAAAAAATCTGCAGGTGTTGACGTAACTGACTTGCCCCGTACCCTTGAGTACATCCATGAAGTTCTCGTAGTACTACTAAATCGCATTATTCCAAGTGGAGAAATTCCCATAAACTTGCAAACCTCTACACGAAAATCGGTGCGCGTGATAAAGTTGAAAATTATCGTCCGATATCAAATGTGCCTTCTATAACACAAATTCTAGGAAAAAAAAAAAAAAACACTTGTTCGCCGTTTTCTGCGCCGTGACTGGCAGCACTCCGGCGAAGCGAAACGGGGTCGATTCGAGCACGATATCGGCGTCTTTCGACGTGCTCGCCGGCGACCGTCGCACGAGTACGTCGCACGAGCGCGTCTGCCGGGGCGCCGTTTGCGAAGCCGACGCAAAAGTGGGAACCGCCGCTCGGATGATCGCCGCTTTCGGCAGAGTGAGTGTTGGCACTCCGGGGAAGCGAAACAGCGTGAATGCGCCCACGAAATCGGCGTATTTTGAAGTGCCCGCCGGCGACCGTCGCACGAGTACGGTAAACCGCGTCAGCCGGGGCGTAGTTCGGGACGCCGACGAAAAAGTGGGAAGCGCAACTCGGATCTTCGCCGTTTTTGCAGGAGTGAGTGGCGGCCCTCCTGCGAGACCAAGAAGCATCGATTCGTGCACGAATTCGGCGCCTTTCGACGTGATCGCCGGCGACCGTCGCTCGAGTAGGGCAAACCGCGTCTGCCGGGGCGGGCTTCGGGACGCCGATGCGAAAGTGGGAAACGCTGCTCGGATGTTCGCCGTTTTTGGCCGAGTGAGTGCTGGCACACGGGCGAAGCCAAACGGGGCCGATTACGGCACGATATCGGCGTCTTTCGACGTGCCCGCCGGCGACCGTCGCACGAGTACGGTAAACCGCGTCAGCCCGGGCGGAGTTCGGGACGCCGATGCGAAAGTGGAGAACGCCGCTCGGATCTTCGCCGTTTTTGGAGGAGTGAGTGGCGGCACTCCGGAGAAGCCAAGGAGCGCCAATTAGCGCACGATATCGGCGTCTTTCGACGCGCTCGCCGGCGACCGTCGCACGAGTAGGGCAAACCGCGTCTGCCGGGGCGGGGTTTACGACGCCGACGCAAAAGTGGGAACCGCCGCTCGGATGTTGGCCGTTTTTGGCAGAGTGAGTGCTGGCACTCCGGCGACGCGAAAGAGCGCGAATGCGCCCACGAAAGTGGCGTATTTGGACGTGCGTGACGGCGACCGCTGCAGGAGTACGAAAAACCACGTCAGCCGGGGCGAGCGACACACGGCGGTCTGGGTGCTTATCGCTGCTATTATAGGGGCACCCCGGCAGACGCAGAAAAAAAAAAAAAATTTTCGACCTTCTTTTTTGCTGGTCGAGCTCGGGTAACCCAGGTCGCAATGGGAGCCGCGCACGAAAGCGGCGTCGCGAGACGCGTTCGCGGTCGCTAGTCGCACGAGCTCGGCAACCGCGTCAGCCGGCGCGGAGTTCGGGATGCCGACGGCTAAGTGGGTACCGCTGCTCGGATGTTCGCCGTTTTTGGCCGAGTGAGTGCTGGCACTCCGGTGAAGCCAAGGAGCGCCAATTCGTGCACGATATCGGCGTCTTTCGACGTGCCCGCCGGCCACCGCCGCACGAGTACGGCAAACCGCGTCTGCCGGGGCGGGGTTCGCGACGCGTACGCAATAGTGGGAACCGTCGCTCGGATGTTCGTCGTCTTTGGCCGAGCGAGTGCTGGCACTCCGGCGAAGCGAAACGGGGCCGATTCGGGCACGATATCGGCGTATTTCGACGTGCTCGCCGGCGACCGTCGCACGAGTACGGCAAAGCGCGTCTGCCGGGGCGAGGTTTGCGACGCCGACGAAAAAGTGGGAAGCGCCGCTCGGATCTTCGCCGTTTTTGCAGGAGTGAGTGGCGGCCCTCCTGCGAGACCAAGAAGCATCGACTCGCGCACGATATCGGTGTCTTTCGACGTGCCCGCCGGCCACCGCCGCACGAGTACGGCAAACCGCGTATGCCGGGGCGGGGTTGGCGACGCCGACGCAAAAGTGGGAACCGCCACTAGGATGTTCGCCGTTTTTGGCAGAGTGAGTGCTGGCACTCCGGCGAAGCGAAAGAGCGCGAATGCGCCCACGAAAGTGGCGTGTTTGGACGTGCTTGACGACGACCACCGCAGGAAAACGAAAAACCACGTCAGCCGGGGCGAGCGACCCATGGCGGTCTGGGTGCTTATCGCTGCTATTATAGGGGCACCCCGGCAGACGCAAAAAAAAAAAAAAAAATTTTTCGACATTCTTTTTTGCTCGTCGACCTCGGGTGACCCAGGTCGCAGTGGGAGCCGCGCACGAAAGCGGCGTCGCGAGACGGCTTCGCGGTCGCTAGTCGCACGAGCTCGGCAACCGCGTCTGCCGGGGCGGAGTTCGGGACGCCGACGGCTAAGTGGGAACCGCCGCTCGGATGTTCGCCGTTTGTGGCCGAGTGAGTGCTGGCACTCCGGCGAAGCCAAACGGGGCCGATTCCGGCACGATATCGGCGTCTTTCTACGTGCTCGCCGGCGACCGTCGCACGAGTACGGCAAAGTGCGTCTGCCGGGGCGGGGTTTGCGACGCGTACGCAATAGTGAGAACCGTCGCTCGGATGTTCGTCGTCTTTCGCCGAGCCAGTGCTGGCAATCCGGCGAAGCCGAACGGAGCCGATTCGGGCACGATATCGGCGTCTTTCCACGTGCTCGCCGGCGACCGTCGCACGAGTACGGTAAACCGCGTCAGCCGGGGCGGAGTTCGGGACGCCGATGCGAAAGTGGGAAGCGCCGCTCGGATCTTCGCCGTTTTTGGAGGAGTCAGTGGCGGCACTCCGGTGAAGCCAAGGTGCGCCAATTCGCGCACGATATCGGCGTCTTTCGACGTGCCCGCCGGCCACCGTCGCACGAGTACGGCAAACCTCGTCTGCCGGGGCGGGGTTTGCGACGCCGACGCAAAAGTGGGAACCGCCGCTCGGATGTTCGCCGTTTTTGGCAGAGTGAGTGCTGGCACTCCGGCGAAGCGAAAGAGCGCGAATGCGCCCACGAAAGTGGCGTGTTTGGACGTGCTTGACGACGACCACCGCAGGAAAACGAAAAACCACGTCAGCCGGGGCGAGCGACCCATGGCGGTCTGGGTGCTTATCGCTGCTATTATAGGGGCACCCCGGCAGACGCAAAAAAAAAAAAAAATTTTTTTCGACATTCTTTTTTGCTCGTCGACCTCGGGTGACCCAGGTCGCAGTGGGAGCCGCGCACGAAAGCGGCGTCGCGAGACGGCTTCGCGGTCGCTAGTCGCACGAGCTCGGCAACCGCGTCTGCCGGGGCGGAGTTCGGGACGCCGACGGCTAAGTGGGAACCGCCGCTCGGATGTTCGCCGTTTGTGGCCGAGTGAGTGCTGGCACTCCGGCGAAGCCAAACGGGGCCGATTCCGGCACGATATCGGCGTCTTTCTACGTGCTCGCCGGCGACCGTCGCACGAGTACGGCAAAGTGCGTCTGCCGGGGCGGGGTTTGCGACGCGTACGCAATAGTGAGAACCGTCGCTCGGATGTTCGTCGTCTTTCGCCGAGCCAGTGCTGGCACTCCGGCGAAGCCGAACGGAGCCGATTCGGGCACGATATCGGCGTCTTTCCACGTGCTCGCCGGCGACCGTCGCACGAGTACGGTAAACCGCGTCAGCCGGGGCGGAGTTCGGGACGCCGATGCGAAAGTGGGAAGCGCCGCTCGGATCTTCGCCGTTTTTGGAGGAGTCAGTGGCGGCACTCCGGTGAAGCCAAGGTGCGCCAATTCGCGCACGATATCGGCGTCTTTCGACGTGCCCGCCGGCCACCGTCGCACGAGTACGGCAAACCTCGTCTGCCGGGGCGGGGTTTGCGACGCCGACGCAAAAGTGGGAACCGCCGCTCGGATGTTCGCCGTTTTTGGCAGAGTGAGTGCTGGCACTCCGGCGAAGCGAAAGAGCGTGAATGCGCCCACGAAAGTAGCGTATTTGGACGTGCTTGACGGCGACCGCCGCAGGAGTACGAAAAACCACGTCAGCCGGGGCGAGCGACCCACGGCGGTCTGGGTGCTTATCGCTGCTATTATAGGGGCACCCCGGCAGACGCAGAAAGAAAAAAAAAAATGGGGACATGGCGTGCGTCACCGTGCGGCTTCGCAGCGTTGCCGAAGTCGCCGAGCCCTTCGACTGAGCCGAACGGCGGACAGGGAACGTTGGTCGGCCGTTCTAACCTGTCGGTGCCACGCCGAGACGTCGTTAAGGAAAACCGCGTCGTGGGCCTCTACGACGCCGTCGAGTCGTTGTACGTTTGGTGTCCAGCGTGTCGGCGGCGAGTAGCGGACACGTCGTTCACGACTTCGGTCTTTCGCAGTCGACGCGAACTTGCGGAGAGTCGTGGTGCCTCACGTTTTCGGCAGAAACCGCGGCGGAATTTTCCCGTGCGTGCGCGCACGACCTCGGTGCTGTGCCGTCAGCGTAGTGTTGCACAAACTCGTGGCCTACCCAAGGTGCGGTACGTTTGCGGCCGTATCCTCGGTGGGAATTTCGTGAGTAGGGTCGCAAATTCTACGACCTCGGCGGGTTTGAGAGCGACGTAGACTTGTGGCACGCTCAACATGCCACACGTTTCGGGGCACACCCGCGGTGAAATTTTCTCGAGTACGCTCGTATTAGGGCCCAAGGAGGTCTGGGTACTTATCGCTGCTATTATGTGGGGGTTCTCGTGAGCGGCGTACGCGAAAGCGACCGGGTGTCTGATATGCGGCGGGCTTCGGCCTCGTCAAGCGTGTCCTCGGGTCTGCTCCAGGGGAATCCACGGCAGTCGTCTGCAGCCTCATCCGCTTGATGCGTTAGGGGCTGGTTGTCGGACGGTGCCGTTTTACCACGATATCGAGGTGTGTTCCGTGTCGTCCTCGGGCGATTCAGATGCGAAAGCGCCGAAGACGCGGGCGTGACCCGTCGTCTGGCGGCTTTGCAGTCTCGGCTCCGTTGCTAGTTCCGGCCGGTCCACCGACAGTGCAGCGGGCTTGGGCAACCCGCACGGCGCGACCGAGTCGATGCAACGAAAAAGAGCGAGCATGAACGTGCTTCTTGCCGCACGGCTCCCACTCGTCTTTCGGGAAGGTTGTGCCGTAGCGAGCTCGAACGCCGTCATCTCGGAGTGCAAAATAAGCGTGTTGGGGCGCCTGAAGGTGGCCTCCGCCGCACACAGACTGCGTCCGGCCCGCCGAGGGCGAGGACGGACGCGCAGTCGAACGATTACCTGGTTGATCCTGCCAGTAATCATATGCTTGTCTCAAAGATTAAGCCATGCATGTCTAAGTACATGCCGAAATAAGGCGAAACCGCGAATGGCTCATTAAATCAGTTATGGTTCCTTAGATCGTTTCTTCCTACTTGGATAACTGTGGCAATTCTAGAGCTAATACATGCAGTGAGCCTGGAGCCCTTTGGGTAACGGGTGCTTTTATTAGACCAAGATCGATCGGGTTTCGGCCCGTATTGTGTGGTGACTCTGGATAACTTTGTGCTGATCGCATGGCCACGAGCCGGCGACGTTTCTTTCAAGTGTCTGCCTTATCAACTTTCGATGGTAGGTTACTTGCTTACCATGGTTGTTACGGGTAACGGAGAATCAGGGTTCGATTCCGGAGAGGGAGCCTGAGAAACGGCTACCACATCCAAGGAAGGCAGCAGGCGCGCAAATTACCCACTCCCGGCACGGGGAGGTAGTGACGAAAAATAACAATACGGGACTCTTTTGAGGCCCCGTAATTGAAATGAGTACACTCTAAATCCTTTAACGAGGATCAATTGGAGGGCAAGTCTGGTGCCAGCAGCCGCGGTAATTCCAGCTCCAATAGCGTATACTAAAGCTGCTGCGGTTAAAAAGCTCGTAGTTGGATCTCAGTTCCAGACGAGTAGTGCATCTACCCGATGCGACGGCTCGGACTGAACATCATGCCGGTTCTTTCTTGGTGCACTTCATTGTGTGCCTCGAGATGGCCGGTGCTTTTACTTTGAAAAAATTAGAGTGCTCAACGCAGGCGAGTCGCCTGAATAAACTTGCATGGAATAATAGAACAAGACCTCGTTTCTGTTCTGTTGGTTTTTGGAATACGAGGTAATGATTAAGAGGGACGGACGGGGGCATTCGTATTGCGGCGCTAGAGGTGAAATTCTTGGACCGTCGCAAGACGAACTACTGCGAAAGCATTTGCCAAGAATGTTTTCATTGATCAAGAACGAAAGTCAGAGGTTCGAAGGCGATCAGATACCGCCCTAGTTCTGACCATAAACGATGCCAACCAGCGATCCGCCTGAGTTACTCAAATGACTCGGCGGGCAGCTTCCGGGAAACCAAAGTATTTGGGTTCCGGGGGAAGTATGGTTGCAAAGCTGAAACTTAAAGGAATTGACGGAAGGGCACCACCAGGAGTGGAGCCTGCGGCTTAATTTGACTCAACACGGAAAACTTACCCGGCCCGGACACTGGGAGGATTGACAGATTGAGAGCTCTTTCTTGATTCGGTGGATGGTGGTGCATGGCCGTTCTTAGTTGGTGGAGCGATTTGTCTGGTTAATTCCGATAACGAACGAGACTCTAGCCTATTAAATAGGTGCGGGGTTCCCAGCACCTTACAACCTTCTTAGAGGGACAAGCGGCTCCTAGCCGCACGAAACAGAGCAATAACAGGTCTGTGATGCCCTTAGATGTCCGGGGCCGCACGCGCGCTACACTGAAGGAAGCAGCGTGTCTTTATCCCTGTCTGAAAAGACTGGGTAACCCGTGGAACTTCTTTCGTGATTGGGATAGGGGCTTGCAATTGTTCCCCTTGAACGAGGAATTCCCAGTAAGCGCGAGTCATAAGCTCGCGTTGATTACGTCCCTGCCCTTTGTACACACCGCCCGTCGCGCTACTACCGATTGAATGATTTAGTGAGGTCTTCGGACCGATGTCCGGCGCGGCCTTTCGGTTGCGCCGGTCTGTTGGAAAGATGACCAAACTTGATCATTTAGAGGAAGTAAAAGTCGTAACAAGGTTTCCGTAGGTGAACCTGCGGAAGGATCATTAACGGATTGTGAAGGGTGAGCGCCTCAGCTGCGTCTGCGCCCGACACTTTCTGCCGCTGACCCCGTTTGGACGCGGGGTCGGCTTTTCCCCACGGGGCTGCCTGAATGTGGAGCGGCACCCCGTGACAAATTGTTGCGCCCAGCGGACGCCAACACCGCGACCTTGGACGGTCGGCCAGGTGGCGGACGCGGGTACAAACGGCGCAACGCACTCATAGGTCGGCTTTCGACCCGCCACTGCACCGTGGCTCGAAGCGCTCGAAATGCGCGACCCGACCGCTGCGGGACCGCCTAGTACTGTAAACAGGAGCGGCGGAGCGCGAACGGCGAGTCGTGGTTACGTCGGTAGAAGGCGAGGCTGCGCGTTCCCGAAACGCCAGCCGAGTGCCCTCCCGACCGTTCGAGCGTGCAAGAACGAGACCCGACAATCGCGCGGCGACTGCCAAGTACGAGAGGAACGGCACAAGCGTCGGCGGTCGGTCAAGGAACTGGCGATGTGACGGGTCCGCTGTGCACCAGTGCATACCGTCCCGCCGTCCGCGGCAAGCGCCTCCGCGTCCTCGGGTGACGGAGGCTGCCGGTCGGTTCTTGCAGGCGAGGGATCTCGCTGGCACCGGTTCGCGTTGACGCGCGGCCGGTCATGGCACGGCGATGCGACGGCCGAGGTGCGCAGTACTCGATGGAGGAACCGCACGCTCCGATGACCGTCCCGCCCTCCGCGGCGTATGCGTACCGACCGTAATGGTTGCAGCAGCGCCGGCCGGCTTTTGAATTCGCCACACGAAACACGGTGCGAGATCGCGGTTAGGGGAGCGTCGACGTTGCCAGGCGTTTTGCTTGCTGCCGAGGGAAAGGCGGCACGGCCACGTCGCGCTCGTCGCGATTAGCGGGTCTGCGCGCTTTGGGAAGGTGCCGCAACGACTTGCCGAAAGAGGAAGCACGGAAGAACGAGGGACTTGGACGTCCCGACAATTGAACGCACTTGCGGCCAGGCCCTTGCTGGCTTCGTTCTTCCGCCTCGAGTAGGCTCGTACGCGGCTCCGGCGCCGAAAGTGGTCCTTGGCACCGACTTCGGTGGACGTGGGAAGTGCCGCGCAAGTACGGCGCGC